>NC_142173.1:47360590-47425749 GCF_029865625.1 Vigna umbellata | reverse complement strand
CCCTTCTTCAAAGGGGTGGAAGAGAGAGTGTTTGCTTCGTCTTTGCCAAAGATACAAACCCTAGGACGTCCTAAAGCTTATATACTATTCTAAAATTACAGAAAATCTAGGCCCAAGCCCATAAGTGTGCCGCTCAACGGTAAAGTACCGCTCAGCGGTGAGTGCGTGAGTAGTTTCTTCCCCTCAGCGGCCATTTTGCTGAGCGGCAGTTGCGGCTTCTCCTTTTGCACTTTTTGATATCTTTTCTGATTCCATCTCTCTCCTTCCTCACTTCTTTCACTAAATTCACCTTAAAACCTGCACAAAAACACTGAAATCAAGCATAAACCTGTCCAGCTCTCTTATTTCTGAAAATATGAATAAAAGCATGATTTCAAGCTAGTTTCTAAGTATAAAGGTTGCTTTTAGTATCAATTTTAAGCATGAAAATAACAGTTTTTCAACTGTTATCATTAGGCCCTACCCATTCAAAAAAATAATTTTCATAATTTGCTCAGACACGTGCATTGAAGTCTACATCATAAAATTGATAAGATTTTGGCAGCATTTCACATTGGTCTCCGAAATACACGAAATGAGAGTAGTCAACGATGACCACAATCAATTTTGCATTCGGAGAACAACACAATACTGAACCGAAATTTTATTAATCTTATCGATAAACTTCGATTGACATGTTATTGCAAATTATGAAAATTAATTTTCTCAAACTGTCCAATCGGACAATTCAAAATTTAACACAAACGATTAAAAGATTATTCGTTTGTGTTAAATTTCAAACGAGAACTAAGTGTCACTCAATGATTTGATACTTCTAATAACACAACTAATACATGCATATTGAAAAGCCAATAACACATGCACACTTTAGAGTAGAAAACATGCATACACAAAACCCCATTACATGCATACACAAAACGGACCGAAACTTTTCAGGTTAATAAAAGTTTATCAACCAACAAGCTAACCTGAAAGTAGATTCCAAATGAAAGGGAGGGAAATCGAGGAGGGAATGGCCTAAAACGTAGCCCAAAAACAGTCAAAGAAGCCGCCCAAGAACACGTAAGAGACTGCACAAAAACGGACCGAAAATGATTTTCAATCGGTTCAAATCAAAGATATTTCATCACAGGGCAATGTAATCGGATTGAAAGTAAATTTAAACGGTCCAAAAGAGAGAAAACGCACCTCGAAAATCAATGGCGCAGCAGTGTTCGCGGGGAAGACGAATTGCTCGCGGGTTCGCGTTTCCCATATTAATATTGTTAGACGTCCAGTACTCTGGGGCCCCGACGTCTATAATATTATAGACATCCGGCCCAGCACTAATATGACGTCTTTGGGAATTTAAAATTGATATTCGCGGGGGGTTTAGACGTCCGTTTACGGGGCTTGGACGTCTATAATATTATAGACGTCCGTGGTAGGGGCCCGGACGTTTACGAGGCTGAACAAATTAACGCTTCAACTTCCCAGGTCAGCCTCTTAAACGTCCATCCTGGGGGGCACGGACGTCTATAATATTGTAGACGTCCGGGCCCCCAAGACGGACGTCTAAGTTCTTGACAGGGTGGTTGAAGAATTAATTGGCTTTAGCCCCTTAAATGTTCGTCTTGGGGGGTCGGACGTCTATAATATTATAGACGTCCATGCCCCCCAGGATGGACGTTTAAGAGGCTGACATGGAGAGTTGAAGCGTTAATTTGTTCAGCCTCGTAAACGTCCGTCCCCCTTAGACGGACGTTTATAACATTATAGACGTCCGTCCCCCACACAACGGACGTCTAGAGTTTGACTTATTTACGAATATGCCACCGGTCAATTATTTACGTTGGTGCTTTTACGAACGAACGTCTATGGGGAGACGTTAAAAGCCAATTCTGCACTAGTGATATATATATATATATATATATATATATATATATATATATATATAAAACAATCTTCAAATTTACCAATATAAATTTCAATTTTAGAATAATATTCAAATTAAAATAAATCGTTATTTTTATATTTTTAAAAGTTGAAAGAGTTTATGATTTTAAGTTGTTAATAATACACTTATTTTTATATTAACGAAATTATTATTTAAATTTAACATAAATATATTAAAATTTTAACATAATTACTATTCACAATATTTTATTATTTAATTTATTTTCGATTTGTTAATGATGTCATTTATTAATTTACGTATTTTTAGTTATTATTATTAATATTATTATTATTATTATTATTTGTCATTATTCACATATTTTATAAAATATTTTGAATTCTTCATATTTTAAATTTTGTTCCCATATAAAATTTAAACGTTTAGGATAAGTTATATATATAATATACACGAAAAAGTTGTTTAAAAAGTATTAAAAAAATGCATTAAGAAAACTATGAATAAAATTATAAAATATGGGTATTACTCTATTGAACTTCGTATTGTAGTGACAAATTTTATCCATTAAATTTTTTGAATAAAAATATGTTTAAAATAGTTTTCAATGAGTGTAAATAGTTTTTTATACTTTATTTAAAAATATTCACACAATCTTTTCATACCAATTTAAAAAAAAAATAATGATATTAAAAAGTAAAACATTCACTCATTCCTTAAATGTAAATTATTTTAAAAAAAATTGAAACATATTTTGTATTTAATTTTATTTTTACAAAAGAAGAACCCAAAGAGGAAGAGAGAGTGTTCCCACAAACCCTAACAGCACTTCAAGCTCTCCTCTGAGTGAAATCGCGCCTCCAAAAAACCAAAGACCCAAACCCCTTCGTGTTTTAGGTTTAAATAAGCTCAAACTGTCAATCAGCGAAAGTGGCGCTCTACGCCCCTAGAGGGGGTGCCTAGGCGAGAAATTCTAGCAGCAAAATGGCGCTCAACGCCCTCTGCTAAGGGTCGCTCAACGCGAGCACACAAGAAATCAGCTTTTGTTCAATTTGTGAAGGTGGCGCTCAATGCCCCTGACCCAAGGGCCCTTAGCCTGACTTTGCTGCACTGCATTTTTTTCTCTTTTTCTGCAGATTTGCTTGCTTATGTGGTTGGTTCAGTTCTTTACATTGTTGGAGATTCTTCCAAGCACATTATTAGCTACAAAATAAAGGGATTTTAGATGAAATTACATCAAAGTAGCTCAAAACACAATTATTTATAAAACTAAGATAAAAGATAGGATTAAGCAAGTTAAAAGCTAAAAAGTAGTTGATTTTGCTACTAAATTGATGCTTATGGTAAGAATTAGCCTTGTCAATTGTATCAGATAATGATTTAAAAATACTAACACACAATTATTTGAATAAAAGATTTTAATATAAATAATTTTATAACAAAAGTGTTTCCTTATTTTAAAATACATAATTTCTCACTAAATCATGTTTTAAGTTTTCTAACTTTTTTTTTCTATTGGTGTAATTGAAAATCCAAGACAGTAGAGTTAATCCTTGTGATAGTTATTCAATTTGGATGGATTAATTTATTTATTTATTCGTATAAGGTAAGTTTCATCTCTTTCTCTTAATTTTTTCCTAATATAGATGTTGTATATGAGCTTCTTAGATTTTATTACATAAAAAAAGTAACAAAATCCTAACTTTGACTGAGTGGTGAGTTATAATGTTTTTTAGATTTGATTTATAGATTTATTTTTCATCCAGAATAATTCCAAACTGCACTGAATTTTGTAGATTAAATTAGTAGTATTGACTAATACAATTTGAGTATATGGCTGAGCTTCATTCTAAATTACTTATAAAGCTATATTTAGCTATAACTTTATGTTCTTCTTCTCTCTATAAAATGGAATATTACACATCATAGCTTCAGTAAGCAGAATCTAAGATTCAGCAATGAACATGGCATGCAACCACTTTATTCTCCTTCTCTTCTTCGCTCTTCCTCTCACATCACAATCAATTACTTTTGTTGGTCCTGCATCTATCGTCGATGTTTCTTCACTCAATCGAAGTAGTTTTCCAACAGGCTTCGTTTTTGGAACAGCATCAGCAGCCTACCAGGTATACATATTTCAGTTTCATTTTTGTATTACATTGAAATTTTTTTCTAATATTAACTAGTCAGATTTGGAACTACATCTCTTGAAGTTTAATTAGCAACCAACGTGTAATGTTATAATACCATCTGATCAAAGATCCTGTAGTTCATATATACACAGTGTTGTTATCACTTAGTTTAAAAAATAACTATTCAAATTTGAATGAAGAAAGAGAGCATATAGTTATAGATGTATTTATCATTCTATTCATTGTACAAAGTAAATAAAGATGACATTATTTATTCTATTGGCAGAAACCTTGTGACAAATCTTATATCAACTATAAATAAAGTAAATTTACAATATTTACAAATATCACCTTACCATATAAAGTATATGCAAACCTCATTATCTTTAATGGACTTTTCATACAAAAACATTACATATGTAAAATCATGAATTATTGTACCTGAGTTGACACAAGTGTCTTATGTATATATACACATATAGATATTCTGCTGATAAAAAAGTAAATGTATTTTATAAAATTGAATTAAATTTAAACTAATTTTATAAGTTGAATTAGGTTATTCTTTTATAAATAAATGTAAGTTGTTAGTATGTTGTTCATAAAAAGAGTTAAACTCGTAACTTTTTTCACTCTTTTTTTTCAAACTCTTCAAACCAACTTTATATCTCTCAATGTTAATGCAAAAAGTTGAATTAGGGTTAAAATTTACTTGTTAGTAATGCTCATAATTCATTCCTAACAAGAAGTTAACCTTTAAAATTTGAATCTAAACTCACATAATTTTATGTTCATGTTGTAGTACGAAGGTGCTGCAAAAGAAGATGGAAGAGGACTAAGTATGTGGGATGTATTCACCCACAAATATCCAGGTATATTTTGTTGGAGTTTCATATTCATTAAACATAAGAAGATTTCGTAATATATAAGTAAGTTGAAATTTTATCGTAAAAAGTTAATTTTATAAGATTCAGTTAAATTTAAAATTTACAGTTTAATATTTTTTATGTTTTCATCTCTAACAATCTAACCATCTATAAAGTAATTTTATGAGCTCAGTGTAACGTTTTAAAATAGCCTAATTATACATGTATAATACTTTCAGACAAAATAAAGGATAAAAGTAATGGAGACGTAGCAGTTGATCAGTATCATCGCTATAAGGTAAAGTCCAAATTCTTAATCAATGATGAAACCAAGTATCACTTTCCCTCAAAGTAATTAATCATTTTTCTAATGTTGTTTTCTGTTTATATAACAGGAAGATATTCATATAATGAAGAATATGAATCTGGATGCTTACAGATTCTCCATCTCTTGGTCCAGAATCCTACCAAGTGAGATCAAAGTTCATCAACAATTATTAATTATTTTCGTAATTATTGTATTTGTACCTTTCATGTTAATGATTTCAATGTTAATGATTTCAATCTTTGTAAATCATAAATAGAAGGAAAGCTGAGTGGAGGTATAAATCACGAAGGAATCGATTATTACCATAACCTCATCGATCATTTGCTACTTAACGGTCAACATTAATTCTTTACTCTTTTTTTTTCTTAATTAAAAAGTTTACATTTTATAATAGATTTTGAAGAAAGTGACAATGGTTATATGCGAAATATTAATATTTCAGGTATACAACCATATGTGACACTTTTTCACTGGGATATTCCTCAAGCTTTACAAGAAGACTACGGTGGTTTCTTAAGTCCTCTCATTGTGTAAGTTTTACAAAATTTATCTTTTATGTCATAACTAAAAATAAAAATACGAATGATATGTAAGATAACTTAGTAATCTAATTTCCATAAATAGTTACTTCCTTGATGTTAACTTTACACTAATTTATTATCATTATAACTACCATGAATATAATTCATCCATCACTGATTTTCAGAAATGATTTTCAAGACTATGCGGAACTTTGTTTCAAAGAATTTGGAGATAAGGTGAAACATTGGATTACTTTAAACGAGCCATGGTCTTTTAGTAGGGGTGGTTATGCACTTGGGAGCTTTGCACCAGGTCGATGTTCCCAATGGTTAAATCCAGAATGCACTGGTGGTGATTCAGGAACAGAACCTTATGTAATTTCACATTATCAACTACTTTCTCATGCAGCAGTTGTTCAAGTGTACAAGAAAAAGTATCAGGTTTTTCAGTCTTCACCAAAAGCTACACTTCAGCATTGCTATAAGGGTTAAATTATTTTTGTACAACTCTTGTACTTAACATTTGGAACACTTTGCTTAGGAATCTCAAAGGGGAGTGATAGGCATAACACATGTGTCTCATTGGTTTGAGCCATTTTCAAATACCACATCAGATAAAGAAGCTGCTCAACGAGCTCTTGACTTTATGTATGGATGGTAAGTACTTCACTCTCCATTTAAATATTACCACTCTTAAAAATAAAATTATGTTAGAATATAAAATTTAAGATTAACTCAACCTTGTAAAATCGATTTATAACATGAAGTTTATACTTATTTATATACTGTGAACGGTCTTATTGTCCGTATATTCGAAACTTTCAACACATGTCCTTCATAATGAGAAATATATATATTGAGTTTAGGGACAAAACATTAATTATTGGTATGATAATGTTGTACAATAGGCTGGACAAACAAAAAATCTCGTTATAATAGACTTTATAGTCATGATATTATATTAAGAAGTGAATTTTAAACTTATACAATCATATAAGATTGTACTCATTTATATATTATAAATTTATATTATAACTATAATTGATGTGGAATAGCTTGAGTTATGTAGAGTCACACTACTTAAAGTTGTTATTACGTGTTATATTGTTCTTCTATTTTCAAGAATAAAATATTGTAAGTTTTGGATTTGTACTACATTATATTATTTTGGTAGTAGGTATGTGAATAATTTGGAGTTATTCAACAAAGAAAAGTCTGAAATTTTGATATTTTGTAATAATAAATATAGGTACATGGAACCATTGACATCAGGAAAGTATCCAGAGAGCATGCGTTCCTTAGTTGGTAAAAGATTACCAGAATTCACTAAAAAAGAAGCAAAACTTCTTGTTGGTTCATTTGATTTTCTTGGATTAAACTATTACACCACTTACTATGCTGCCGATGCACCCAAAACCAAACCTAATTATGAAACAGATTGCAAGGCCAATCTTTCATGTAAGTAGAACTTTAACTATCACTTATTTAAATAACATATCTTATAATTTCATAATATCACATTTTGTTTTTTTGTTTTGTGGGCTAGCTATTCGTAATGGCGTTCCAATAGGTCCATCGGTATGTATGCAATCATTTGAAATTTTATGTTCATATTATTATTGGTTTATTTGGTTTTGAATAACTTCATATTTATATTTGCAGAGCAGTTCTAGTTGGTTATACGTTTATCCTAAAGGAATTAGAGAATTGTTGCTCTATACAAAAGAAAAGTACAACATTCCTTTGATTTACATAACTGAAAATGGTAATTAAATCAAATCATCATTTTATTATCTTTGAAATATCTCATTAAGTAATTATTTAGACAAAATTATTTAAAATATGTAGCCTTAATTTAACTATTTGCATGCTTATAAGTAATTTTCTTCTATCATTTTTAACGTATATTGCTTTTCATTTGAAGGTGTAAGTGAATTGGACGAACCGACAGTATCATTAAGGAAATCCCTTTACGATAAACATAGAGTTCACTACTATTATCACCATCTCTATTATATAAATTCGGCAATTAGGTAATTAATGATTTCTTTATTGCTCAAAAATTATTTTATTTGCAAATTTAATTTATTTATTTTATTGACTTTACTAGGGATGGCGTAAACATAAAAGGATATTTTGCATGGTCATTGTTGGACAACTTCGAATGGAATGATGGTTATGCAGTACGCTTTGGAATTCACTTTGTGGATTATAAGGATGGCTTAAAACGATATGAAAAACTCTCTGCAAAATGGTTTAAGAACTTTCTTAAAAGGTCTTAGATTATATAGTTAGTTCTTAATATTTAAGGCACTCTACTATTAGAATAAATATTGATAGAGTAAGGATTCTTGCAAAGCTCATGTAATAGATATAGGGTTAAATGATTCCATTGGTTTTCATTTTTGTAGAAAAAATTGTAGTCGGTCCTGTATTTTTATTGGTTCCGATTTGGTCCTTAATATGAAAAAGTGGATACAATTAGTTTTTTCGTTAATAATGTACTAACATTATTAAAGAGGTGTCACATGTTACTTATTTTTTTTTCAATTTTCTTAAAAATAAAAATTTGTCACATGTTAAAGTAACATCATGTCATATGACAGAGATAATGTGATGTCACTATGTCAGTATCACATATTACTCTCATGTCTGGTGTCATTGTTTAGTTTTAATTTGATCTTTATATTTTTATTTTATCTCAATTAAGTCATAATATTTTTATAATTAAACAATATTGTCACTCTTCAAATAGTAACGAAATTTAATTTTTATATAAATGTTATGCAATAGTATACTTCTAAGTATTTTCGCATGCACGCGGACGACCCAGGTTTGATCCGCGACAACGATGCCAAAAACTTGATAACATTTTGTCAAGTATACCAAATTGTTTCAAGTGGTAAAAGTAAATACGAAGTATTGTTCTCCCAAGGGAATTGAGTTACGTCATCTAATTGGACTCATTTACTGGTTTCATGAATCACATGAAAATAAGACCTTGCACAACATATCATTATTTCATTCAAACATTCACATCAAGGCCCTAATTCCTTAGCAACTAGTTATAAATTCGTATATCAAAGTGTTAATCACTTAGTCAATTTAATATACAATTTGCATTAAATCAGATGCTAAGAATGACTAAGTTATTGAGTCTATCCCTAGATCCCAAATCACTTAGATGCTCTATCTATGTCCATGTTCAAAGTTACTTTCTAGTAAGCAGAGACATTCAAATAACATTATATTTCCATATAATGAAAATACATTCAAGAAAGAGCATATGAACGAACAACGATATATTGCACAAGAATTTTACATCATAGTGAAGTCATTACATCCAATTTCAACGAAAGAGAAATTTAGCTACTCTTATTCATAGACCCGTCAATTTGCCCCCCCTTACATGGTTTGGCCCTAATCCAGGTGGGTTGGGCAAGAAAAATTCACAGGGGCAAAAAGCCCCTTATAGAAAAAGCCCACAGGGCCAAAATTTCTTCAAAAGCCCTGTGGGCCAGGGCCAACCCATGGACCTTTTTTTTAGAAAAGATATTCATTTTGAATACAAGAAAAAATATAATTAACTCCTAATTTGTTACAAAAATAGTTACTATAGAAAATAAATTGAAATTTTTATAGGAGGAGGGTTCTAGATTCAAGAAACAAAAGCAAATTGACAATATTTATTGAGTTAGATTCTCTAAGTATATAATTAAATGATCATTTTATAAATTTTAAATTTAAATATTTAATTTCGCTTTTTTTTAGGTTATAAGTCAGAAATTAACTTTCTATCTAAAATTATCCTAATTGAAATTTAAGAGAAGATTTTCTATAATTGAAGTTCTTAATTTTAAAAAAAAAATAAGGCTTCTTTATTTTCTTAGAAAACTATTGAAAAAGAAATTAAATATAAATGATTTTATTTTTCATTTTATACTCGACAAATCATGCTCATAACATAAATAATAAGTAAAAAGAAAAAACTCATAAACATTGGGCAAGCTACAATTATAATTGCCCACCCATAGGATTCTATCTCGTCGTACTACTCACTCAAAATGTTTACATTTTAAATGTCATAAACATACATTTATGTTATGTGTTCTAATTGAAAGTTAAAAATAAATTATTTAATGTGTTAATTAAAGAATTGAAACACTATAACATTATCATTCTTTAGTACTTTACGGCTATTTAAAATTTTCTTTGTTTCATAAATTTTTCAGAAATTAATTTTCTTTTTATAATATATCTTATGGTGATTTTGAGAAAAGATTATCACGGAGAAAAAAACAAAATAAAACATAAGTTTAATTTACACATAAAATATTAATATTATTTTTGATCGAAAAATTTTAGATAATAAATTTTTGAATTATTTTTAATTTTAAATAATTAAAAACCGATTGAGTGATATTTTAGAAGTCGAGAAAATAAAAGAGTGATTCTTTTTAAGAACGGTAAAAGCAGTGCAAATATTAAATTAATTTAATATGTTATTATCTCTCTTTGGGTTATTTTGATATTACTAATTATATATAATTTTCTAATAATTGGTGTTTGCAATATAAGACATAATTGTATTAAAATTGACAACAAAATAAAACATCTTTATAATATTTTAGCAAAAAAAAATTGTAAAACTATTTAGTTGTATAAAATTAAGTGTGTGGTTTGCAATTGTTTTTAATTATTTAAAAAAATAGTTATTTTGAATATTAAATATTCTATTATACTATAATTAATTAGTTTTATTTAATAATTTGAAATAAGAAATCAATTTTATGAATATAAAATTTAGTACTTTTATTATGAAAATGTTGAAGTTTAGTTTCCAAAAATCTTTTAGTAGGCTAAACCCACCTTAACCCTGACCCTAACCTCCTTAAGAGGTGGCTTTTGGGGTTGGGGCTTTTTTTTGGCCCCCATTTGAGGGGCTTCTTAAGAGGGGGCTTTTTCAAGAGTGGGTTAGGGCTAGCCCCAGGGTCATGGGTCAAATTGACAGCTCTATACTCAACTCACTTCGTCTCTAAATGCAAAAGCCACCACCATTGGTCCTTTATCGTCACTACTTTGCACCTCGCCGTCGTTGTCACACTACGTTTGTTCCTTACTAGCGTCCTCGTTCTATGTTCACCTCCACATCGTGGTGAGTTCGATTGTCGTCTTATTTTCTGCATTTTTGTACCTATGTTCATTCCTCAGATTAATATGTTGTAAATATTTTGTTTCCAGGTACTATAACATTATTCTGCGTTCTTATTATTATCTTAATAATTTATTTTTAATATGTGCCTATAATTTTTGTTATGTTGTTTATTTTTTGTATGTTGGATATGTAATTAATTATATGCCTAAATATATTGTTGTATTGAGTTAGCCTTAGTTTCCTATTTGAGATTCAATACAAAAATTATTTACTATCTCCAAGATTTTTAAAGAAATGTATTTTTAAAACATAATTAATATAAGAGGAGACGATACTAATAATTTATAAGTTTTAAATCTTGAATTATCTGGTTGGACAGTTTAAGAAGATTAATAATTGTTTTATAATTTATTAGTGCATATAAATTTTAGGGTTAAATATGTTTTTAGTCCCTAAACTATTGGCCGTTTCTGGTTTTCGTCCCTGTTTCAAAGTAAGGTACAATTTGGTCCTCATTATTTTCAAAACGTTCGTTTTAGTCCTCGAAAACTAAACACTGTTTAAAAATTTGATTCTCATTTAGCAAAAAATAAGGACTAAAACCAAAATTCTGAGGACTAAAACGAACGTTTCGAAAAGAATGAGGACCAAATTGTACCTTACTTTGAAAGAGGGACGAAAACCAGAAACGGCCAATAGTTTAGGGACTAAAAACATATTTAACCCTAAATTTTAATATATATGTCTTAAAATTTATGAATAGTTGCTAATTATGTTTTGTATTGATCTTCATGTGCATTTTATTGTGGTTTATCATCACTTTCATTTCATGTAACCTGAAAACCAATGCGAAATACTAGCAAAATTTTATGAAATTTAAGATATGTTTTTTAAAATTGATATGGACAATAAACTAAAGAAAGTGAATCTTCTTGAATGGAATAAGGTCAAACCTTGAATACAAAAGCGATTGAGGTGATCATTCATTTAAACATTACTGAAAATATGTGAACAATTTCAGTATATATACCTATGAATCGATATTGGATTAATTCACCATGCATCAGTGTTGAGTATGAGAGATGAGTATAAAAATTTATACAATTTGCGCAACATAATGAAAGTAAAAGTAATGGTGAAGTGAAGTTTAGATGTCTTTATGTCAACTGTTTAAATGAGAGAAAGTTGAACACAACCAAAATTAGGGGACACCTTATATGTGATGGTTTCCTTCAAAGTTATACAACATGGACATGGCATAACGAATTATTAGACTTTCCAATTGTCTCTCAAATTGAACATGTTGTCGATTCCACCATGGACGATCGACCTCAAAAAGACACTTAGAAGACATGAACCGCGTTATTGGCATAGAAGTTTCTTTCCAAGTGCATGTGTATGAGACGATGTCCATTAAGCGAAGAATTCTTCCTATATCGGTTGAACTAAGTTCATATGATTGTCAACGGTGTTAAGGTTCGTGAATTTGAAAGCAACTAATGTATGACCCGTTGAATAGTATTTGAGGCAAACACAACTCTTCAAGGTATGGAGCTATCAGAGAATGAGGTTAAGGTCATAGTAAAAGAAATTTTCAAATTAGATGCTTTAGTTCCTATGCCAACAGATGATATATTTATAATGGCACAAGCATTTCAATATTTTCTTGCTTGGCCTAGAGATTTGGTTGGTTCTATTTCTGACCCCCTGGTATGGACTCCCAAACCCACCATATACTTCTCAACTTTTAAGTTTACATGTTATTTATGTTTAGACTTAAATAGTTTTTCATGTAACAATAGACATGTCGAGAGAAAAGTCCTAAACACAAGAAGATTCATTTTTTGAACGATCCTCTTTATGATTACACCAGCTTGCTGACATATTTACCGATCAGTATATGCTAGTTTCATGGAATTCTAGTGTATTCGGGAGAGATCTTGACATTCCATTGTACTTGTAGAAGCAAGATGCCTTACTTGCATCAAGGAAAGAAGAACTGGATATTACCCTAATTCAGTTATGGATGATTTAAGCCTATGAATTATTCTTTATATAAAATTGATTTATCTAGTTATTTATATAAAATAAATGTTTTGTTTAAAGTACATGTTTGGTGCAAGTAACAATATGGGAGTGAATGATGTATACGGGTTTATAGACCCCAACTCGCTTATGAAGGCAATAAATTTAATGACATCCAAGCATACATCACCAACTACTTTACGTGAGGGAAGAAAATGTATTTTGTCCCTTATATTATTGCATAAGTATATATTGTTGACTTGTAATTCATTATCATTGTATTTTAAGGTATAACAATTAAGTTATTATCAATTCAGATGTCATTGGAAACTATTTGTGGTTTTCCTGACAAACAACATTGTCGTGTGGTTTTGCTCGTTACACAAGTCTCCCTCTAACTATCTTAGACAAGTAATAGGTTGGTAAGAACCTCAATGTTATATCAATGTTATGAACTTTCCTTATTATATAAGTGTATCCTAAAACATTCCATTTTTCAAAGTTCAATTGTAGGACATATGATATTGGTAGGAAAATCAACTGCTAAGGCTAAAAAGCTTGCATAGTTGGCCCATAAGGTTTAGTATTTTAGTCCATATACTTATAATTATTTTATTTAGTGATCTACCTCAATTATTCATAATTATGATGATATATTGTAGTGTAATAGATAAACTTACTCATATGATTGTGGCTACTATGTAATGCATTGGATGACAATCATTATTCATGCTTGTATTACAAGTAGCTAGAAAACGGTAATATTTACATTGAATCAATTTTTTTTCTCCATTGTCTTTTTATATACTAATTGAAATCATTGGCTTTTTTTGCAGAAATTCAAGAGTCATCTTCCAATTCCTAATAAGTCCATTCATTACATAAGGAAAGCTTGTGCAAATTATGTAGTATAAATGTACAATAGTATGTAATTGTTTGAATATAATAATTTGTACAACCATCTAGATTTTTTCTTATAATTATGTTTTTGTTTGGAAATCATATTCTATTCTAGATTGTGTTGGGTTTTATATGCAGGTTGTATATGTAAGATGAAACAAAAATAAAGAAAATATTTAAAACAAAAACACCAACATTGGCTTTGGTTATAGCAAAAAACGAAGTAGAAAGGGGATTTTAGCTTCGGTTCAAGCCATAACCAAAGTTAAATATTATTTTAGAAAATAAATATTTTAAAGAAATAAACAACTTTCAGCCTCAACTATTTCCAAAATCGAAGCACAAAAAGGTATATGACATGAGTTCTAGTTAGAATCGATGCTAAAGACCCTTAATTAATTAATTATTTTAAATTAGAAAGGGTATATGACATCGGTTATTCCTACAAGTAAAGCATAAATAAGATTTGGCCTTGGTTTAACTCATAATTGAGGTCATATACCCCTTTATGATTTAAAACAATTATTTAATTTAAAAGCTCTTTTGCATCGGTTTTCTTCTGAACTAAAGCAAAAGATCCTTAAAATTAAATAATTATTTTAAGTCATAAAGGGTATATGGTCTCAGTTATGAGTAGAATTGAGGCCAAATAACCAACTTTTTTTATTTTTGATTTATTGTTTTAGTTTTTTTTTTAACCAAAGCACAATGTTGACCTTTTTTGCTTCGGTTCATAATCGATACCTAAAACTCTCCTTTTTTACCTCGTCTTAATATACTTCGGTTGTAGAACTGATACCCATTATCGAAAATAAGCATTATCGTATTCCTTCCCTACACTAGTAGCGTAAATGAGTATTCTTTAGAAAATACTAGTTGTATTTCTAGGATCAGCATAGGTCGTGAGTCTATGTTCCCATTGAAATAATACTTACATCAAACACATAATAAGTGTAGTTAGTAATAATTATAAGAGAATTCAAATCTTGAGTATTGAATTTTTGTTGAATGTTTTTTTGTTGAACTTGTTGAAGGTAACTATTTAAAGCTTGTGTATGTGAAACTAGTTTCAGTAAAGAGGTTACATAACATGGAGTGTAAAAAACCATTTAAAACTTTTTAGAGTAGATTAAAATATTAGTTTTAGAATTATTTTTTATGAATATCTTCTTTTGTTTGATTTTACTTAGACACTTGAGTGTTGTTATGTCACTCAAGTGCATGATACTAAGGTCATTTTTCACTCAAGCAATAGTTCTCCTTGCTTAAGTTATGGCTTGGAGTTTGAGCGAAAAAGATGCAACATAGATGAGATTCTCCCTTCTTTAAAATTCCTACAACTAAAGTGAAACCAAATAACTTAAGCAATGAAGAGTTTATGTCATGGTGAGGTTTGAAAATTCTTTCAATATTAACAAAGAGTCATATTGCCTAAATATTATTTATGTCACTTAAGTAATATAAGTTGTTGCTCAATTAACTTGCACAAATGTAGATTGAATAAGATGAAACTAGTTAACTTTCTTTTTGTTTTAATAATGAATTCCACTCAAACAATAATTACTTCTTTAAGTAATATAATGACTTTTAATTCATATTTATGTTAAAAATAACTTATGTGATATGTGTTTTATTTTCATCAAAGCAAATATTTTTAGACTAAGAATAATTTGAAATCAAATAGATTTCATTGAAGCAAACCTTGGCACATTTGGAGATAGTTGTCGGAAACTGGACGACCATTAATAAAAGTCTCTGATCTACCAGTAATTCCCTTAATAATGGTCAGACTTAAAAATTAAGTATGTTTATCAAGTCTTGGGTCATGATTAGGTTGATGTTAATTAAAAGCTCATTCTGAAACCTATAAATACAAGTTTAAGGTAAGGAGGTAGGCGATTGTATTTATTGCATTGTCAAGAATTAACTCTACTTATCGAAGGTCATCTACTGACTTAAGCATCAAAGTATCTTTTGCAGGTAACCTCACCGCACGGGCTAAATGAGAAAAGGAGTGAAGACTTGGTTTGTAAGACAACTTAGAGTTTTTTTAGAGTTTAATGTGCAATACCGTTGATCTCGACCCCACCTGAAATCGGTTTTATTTTATATGAATTGATTTGTTTGAAATCATAACTTATATATGTATATATATTACACTCATTATAATTTCTTCGTGAACTTTCTTATGATTATTATGTAATTTTTTATTGTGATTATACTTATCATTTTAGTAAATGATATTTCATATGTTCTTGAAGGAAGCACAGGGATGGTAATATATAACACAATACAAAATATAACTATTTTGAAAACCTTTTTATAAAACATGTATATTGTAACGATCATAATTAACCATTATAATATTACTTTCATGACTTTTGTAATAACAGGAAAGATGTATATATAAAATATATTTACAACCATCCAAATGAATTGAATTCTTTAACATATAAATGTCTAACTCACTTGACGATTTTCAAAACATATTATGTACATTTATGTCATCGAACCAAACATTGACACACCTTCCTGTTAAGACAAGATTGTCTAAGCAAATTTTGCTTTCAAGTTTAACATAACGTCTAAACGAAATAATGTTAAAACGTTTATGATAACTGTTAAATGCACTAAATGCTACATTTAAAGATGGCTAAATAATAAGAATGTCTAATATCACAAGGCGTCTAACGTATACATAAAGAGCGCTAAAAGCTATAAAGCTCCCAATAAAGCGTCTAAATTGCCATAGTGTCTGAACATAAGTTCTGCTAAAACTAAACATCTTTACAAAGTTACTCAAACATACCAACAACAAACAATTATACCAAGCATCATGCCTAAGCGCTTAAGTCATCTAACGCATCAAATGGCTAGGTTGTATAATGGTTTGAATGCATGTACATTCAAGTACTTGTTGTCTATTATGATATGTTTCTTTTTCTGTGTAGATTATCAACTTTATTCAAAAGTCTGCTCAAAATCAGAAAAACATTTAGATACAGGAGGATATTCAAAGAATGTTTTATACATGTCCTTTGTCTCTCTCATTCGTACACATCACAATTACTCTACAAGGAAGCAACATAGCTTCTGACTCTATCATAACGGCTACATACTTAGAAGAAAGTCAAACCTCTGAGTAATGGATTTTTTCAAAAGTACATTGTGTTATTCAAAAGTGAGGTAGGGTACATGAGTGTGATTGATTCTCTCCACTATAGTGTTTATAGTAATTGTGGAGGCTCATGATGGTGATCATGATATGGTTAATCATGATAGAGGTACACATGATGATTATAGTGATGATGGGCATCAGGAGAATACTATGTTGGTAGTAATGGTATCAGGTGGTGTAGTTAGCATAGGTGTTATTAAAAGGATAGATTGTTGGTCTAGGTGTGTGACGTTCGTGATGACATCGAGGATCGATGATCGAGGATCAGGGATCAAGGATCGAGGATGGAGTATCAAGGTTCGAGAATAGAGTAATTAGATATGATTGATTTGTTTTATTAGAGGATTAGGAATCATATTGTTATTACTTCTATGTATGGGGTGTTTGATTATGGTTGATATAATCAGTAGGTACGTATCTTGTTGAGAGTTTGATTATGGTTCATATAATCAATATGTATGTATCTTAATGTTATGATTGTTTTATCGGTAGCTTACTCCATATGTGTTTATGTTTGTGTGTTTGTGAATGAAATAATTGGCGATGATCGTATAATGTGTTATACATAAGCAGATGATGTTCCAGAGGCGTGATAGGCTCGAGAGAGAACGGGGGAAAAACTTGGGATTTCAATTAAAGTTATTATGTTTTAAAATCTAAGATAATATAATTTGAGTTATTTTATTTCCTTCGATATTTTCATTATTTTGTAATAATGTAATTGGATAAGGTTTTTAGAACTATTATGTTATGAATAAATTATGAAAGTTTAAAAGTTGTTTTTGAAAAGCACGTTTCTATACTATGATAAATTTTGAATTTTTTTTATTTGTAATAATCGTGACACCTTGAAAATTGGGTGTTATAATTATCATAAGCGATAATTGATTATCATTACTTTCATAAATTTATGGATTTTATCCTGATGAATAAATAATCGATTATTAGTTACAATAATCGATTATCATGCAAAGTTAAATACAAAAAAATTAAATTTTTACTATTTAGGTCAGCTTATAATAACTAGGTACTTCACAAATTCATATTAGTTGTATGGTGGAGTTGATTTTTCTTTTTTAAATGATTTTTCCTTCTTTAATATTTAGAATCACTCTTAGAGGAAATCTTAGATTTATAGGAAGTACTTAGAAAAGTTTATTTTTATAAAAAAGGGAGAATATTATGTGTAGGGAGAGTTCTCTTTGGTAGAAACAGTAGTATATTTTATTTTCTTAAGGAAAGATATATTTATGTTAATAGCTTGTGATAATTTGTTTCTCTTTAAAGGGGAGATATATGATTATTTAAAAAAGAAATAAAAGTTATTTATCTCTCATGAATTAACTACTCTTTTTTCTTAAGTTGTTGTTGATTAAGAACATGGCATATCACAATTCTTCAACAATTTTTTTATCATAAAAAAAAGGATAAATTGTTGATAAAAGAATGAGATGAATATATTACTTCAATAAAAAGTTTAGATGATAATGACTTAGGGAGAAGTGTGGAAGACTTTATGATGTTCATGGAGAAGTGTTGAACACTTAAAGAAAGCTTGGATTCAAGAGTTACATTAAATACTTGTAAAGTTTAGTTGTTGAAAATATGTAATCTATGTATCCTAATTAAGATAGTGAAAATAAAATGTCATGAGTCTCTAGAGTCAAAAGCAGCATTAAACCACTTGAGAAAAATATTTTAAAAAAACAATGTGATAATCGATTATCACTTATGATAATTGATGTAGAGAGAAACTTTTACGAATTAGCTTTTGACAATAATTGATTATTGCTTACAATAATGATTATTTGCGAAAGTTGTAACTTTATTCTTCATCTTCTTAACCAAATTTAAAAACTGAAGACTATAAATAAAGTGGTAGGCTTTCATTTGAAAACACAGGAGTTGTGTTATAAGTCTTTGTGGAAAAGATTTGAAAACCTAGTGTGGGTAAAGCGATAACTTTCATCAAGTGTGATATTGAGTGATTAAGTATTGTTGATGTTGTTAGGTGAAATTGTTCATCCTTTGTATGATTCAAAGGAAATGTTCAATCCTTATGGATTTTAAGAAATGTATTATTTATCTCTTTCGTGACTTAAGAGAGGTGTTTTCTTCCTTTGTGGAACTCAAATGAGATGTTCATCCTTGTATTTTTTCAAATATGTCTTTCATCTCTTGTAATTTGAAGATAAGTGCTTTCTATCCTACACTGTCTTAATTGTTATTAGTTTTAATACATCATTTGGTCCCTAGTTTTGGGACTTTTGTTCAAAGTCATCCTACATTTTAAAAAAGTTCGGTTAGGCCCCCTATTTCGTTAAAAATGTCCAAAATTGTCCTTTTGGCTTACGGCGTTAAAAACATAACGGTGCAGTTGCCTCCGTGGCCAAAACTGAATGACGTGTAAAGTTTTGCAATACGTGACACATATGATATATTTGAATGTGTAAATTAAAAAAATATATAATGACGTCAGCTAGGTTTAACGAAATGGGTTAAATCAAATTATCCTTATCTAAGGATCCTATCACGATTTATGGGTTTAACAATCTGGTGAAACTGGTCTTGTAATCATTGTGGCGTGGTGATTCCTTGAAGGTAAAATTTGAAGAGCGTACGTACGTGAAGTAAGTATTGCTAACCCTAGCCTACTTACTTGATGTTCTTGTTGTTGGATTTAGGGGTTAGGGTTTGAGGTGAAAATAGAGGGTGAAAAGTAATGGTGGAAAGGAAGTGGATGGTGGAGTGGAGGTGGACAGAGATGGTGGACTGGAGGTAGAAAGTAATGGTGGAGAGGAGGTGGATGATGGAGTGGAGGTAGACAAAGATGGTGGGCTGGAGGTGGAAACTAATGATGGAAACTAAGCCAGATATCTTTCATGTGTTTTTCGTTGATATACATTTGGAACCAAAGTACACAGTTTTAAATTGAAAAGGGGACTACATTGCACATTTTTTGACCAAAGGGGAAACTAAATTTAACATTATATATAAACACCTGAACGTAAACATTGAGCTTCACCTTTACATTGTTTCTACGTTTCTGGCTTGTGCAATTTGCAAGTTGGTGCCCATGGATGTTGCTTGCGAACTAGGGTTTCTGCGATTTGGGTATGTTTATGTTTTGCTACAGGTGTGAATTGGGTTTCTAGGTGTCGCGATTGCATATTTCTTGTTCATATTTGGGTTGGAATTTCTGGTTTGCAGGTTAGGGATTTCGATTCGGTTCTTGCTTAATGGTGGTGAGGCGCAACACATGGTGGAGATTTTACCTTGATTATTGGCAACGCGGTTTAGGATTTCATGATGGCTAGGGTTTGATTTCTAGGTTTTCTATTGCTTTTCTCTGCTTCGAATTGTAGGTCTGTGTTGATGGTGGTGACAGCAGCATGGTGGTCTGAGGGTTTGGTGGTAGCGTGTTTCGTTCTACGGCAACAGCGACGGTTAGGGTTTCACGGTGGTGGCACAAGGGTTTCTGGTCTTAAGGAAATTAGGGTTTCACGGTGTCCTCCTATCCTTTTACATTAACATTACCACATCAATGGGTCACACTTGCCACCTCATAAAAAATTGGACAGATCATAGTTGTCACATCATTTCACCGTTATGTTTTTAACGCCGTAAGCCAAAAGGACCAACTTGAACCATTTTTAACGAAATATGGGACAATAGTGAACTGTTTTAAAAGGTAGGACGACTTTGAATATAACGTCCCAAACTAGAAACCAAATGATGTATTAAATCTTATTATTATAATTTTTAATTTATTTTTAATGTTTAATTTATCTTTATTTTAACACTGATTAGACATAAAATCTTTTGATCTGAACTAATATAAAATAACTTTGTATAATTTCTCTTTTCCTATTCTTCTTATTTTATTGTGATTATTAAAATAAATAAAAGCCTTTTTTTAATTACACTATGATTTTTTTAGGATAATTTTTAAATTATTTTTTCTTAAAAAAAATCAATTCACCTCCATAGGTTTATTAATTTTTGTACAAACAAAAATATTCTACTACAATGATCTTAACAAGTCCAAATTTTCCTCATACTAAACAACCTATTGAAATGTGGTAAAAACACCAAAACAATTATTTATTTTTATATTCATTTTAAACTGCTCTTTTTATATAAAAATTTGATGAACATTAATTATATATATATATATATATGTATATATATTTAAAATATAATTTGTTTAAAAAAATCACTTCACCTTCCTTTTGATTTATTAGTTTTTGTCCAAATATAAATATTCTACTAAAACGATCTTAACAAACTAATCAAAATTTGAAATGGGATAGCAATTAAAAAAACTATTTATTTTTATATTCATCTTTATATAAAAAAAATTGATGAACATTAATTAAATATATATAAATAAATCTATATATATATATATATATATATATATATATATACGGAAAAATTATTAGAAAATTATGAATAGCTGAAATTGTCATATTTATATTTTTTTAATATAATTTAAAATTTGAAACACTTTTCTTAAAAAGTTCTAACAAATCATAAGTTTTAAATTTTTACAATATTTTTAATGATTACATTTTGAATCTTTTACTTCAAAAATTTATTTCTTTTACATTTTATGATTCATTTTATTTTGATACTGTTTATCTATTTATTTTACTACTATTCATACTTTTTTATCTTTAATTTTAGAAACATATACTTGCACGATGTTTCTATATCATCTGTCTGAAATAAACTCTATTTCGAATCTTTATTTATAAAATATAAAACTTTGCATAGATTTTTATAACATTTTTATTTTCAAGTATTATTTGTCTCAAATAAATATTCAATCGCCAAAAAACTAATAATACTGATGGTACAGAATATATGAAAGATGAAATGCTTTAAAAGAAAATATGTCTCCTGTATTAAATATTTATGTTTGTTGAAAAACTCTACACATGTTTTCAATTTACTACATTAATTACAATGTTGCTTTATATTTTTTTTTTGCCAATTTAATACTTAAAAAAAATATAAAACATTAGAGTTCATATTAAACATAAAAGAGTAAATTAATTACAAATTCCTTGCATTTAAAGCACAACAGTAAGGGTTTGTTCTTTGTTATCTCTCAACAATTTTGTTTACTTTGGTGGAAAGCTTACCTGTTTCTTTGTCACCAATCCGTTTTCTCATTAAACTGCAGACATGGAAGTGTTTGTTTAATATTTTCTGCTAACTTCATATGCTTGATGTTTCATGTTAGCATTGCTCAGTAACAGTATTCTACAAACTAGATGTTTAGACTTTTATACAATATTAATTTTTTAAAGTTTATGATATTTGACTAAATTATAAGATTTATAGATGATAAGATATTTTGAAAACATAATAATGTAACTTAGTTAAAATCATCTGCATAATTTTATACTATTTTAACATTCGACACAACTAAAATTTCACAACTCTATATGCTTTTGAAGATTTATCTAGGATTTAACTTCATAAGCCACAGAATGTTGACACCTTTTCTTAGTGAAGCTCATTTATCCGAAGACAGCAACCCTCATTGTTAATAGAAATGCAGATGAATTGGTTGATTGAGTTCCCAATGAGATGGATTTCTTTCTAAGCCTGTGTATGAAATTGACTGCAGAAAATACCAAACACACTGTAATTCGATCATCTACAATGTTAAAAGGGAGCAATCTCCTTGAAGCTGAACAACTTTGTGGGGATGCTAATTTTTTCACAAATTGTTCAGCAAATGGGTCAAAATTAATCCTCCCACCCGCATGATTCACTAAGCAAATAGTATTTTCTTATAATACAGCTTCAAGTATAGACAAACTTAAAACAGATGTAGGTGCAGATATTCAATATAATGGTCCAATGGAGAACAGAATACTAGTGAAAATAAATCATACAAAACTTTTTTACTTGGAGTTGAATCGGAAGGTCTCCTCAGAAGCATACTTAGTCCTCATACTGTAATGGTCAAACTTTGGATTATTATGATCAACAGCCCTTGTTTCAACAGCTTTAGCCTCAGTTCCAACTGCCCCCATAACAAATTCTCCACTCTTTTCTCGTTGCCTATGTCTTGGCCTTTCTTTCTGGCTCTTAGATTTGGTATATGGAGGAATCTCAGTAGATCCATAGAACTCGGCATAATCGGGTCGTTTTGATGATCTGTGCTTGCTTGACAGAGAAGGGTCCTTGAAACTGCTTGATTTTATCTTGGGGGGCTTCATTTCTGAATATTTCTCTGCTGTGCTTGGAGTATGGACATTTGGTGCCAGTCGATTATCGATAAGAGAAGTATGAACATGTGATGCCATCCGACTATCACTAAGAGGAGTTTGGAGCTGTGATGGCAGCTGATTTTTGGTAAGAGGTGTATGCCCTTGAGCATTTTGCCGGTTGATCAACGGAGGCTGTGCTTCATCTTCAGGCATTACAAGACGATCTTTCAGCGGTGTTAAGCCTCTCTTGGAGATGCCTGGTCTGAAATGTGAAGGTATAAATTGAGTGAATGCACCAGCTAATGCTTCAAGGGAAAGCTTAGAAAGATCAACAATGAGCTGTCCGAAAGACGGCCATCCCGGCTCCTCTTTACTGCTCTCCAGGATTGGCATGTGTTTCTCATTGCTTGCTGGTCCTTTAAACTCTCTTTCTGACGGTCTCTGCAGCATTTGTGCAGTGTAATTAATTAGCCAATTAGCAAAGGTGAACATGAAATATTTTTAGAATGAACAGCATTTTCAAGCAAAAAGACAGAATTTAGGGTCTCCTTGATTTGAGAAAATATTTTCAATTTTTATTTCCCCTTTTTTCAAATAATTACAAAAATGCTAGTTTGATTTCATTTTATTTTCTATTTTAACGAGTTATACCAGAAGCAACAGAGACAACATGTTATTTGTTGTCTGAATTGTTTCCTGTACAAATATTTTTGGTACAAAGGAAAAGTCCTCCCTTTTGCAACTCACAAGGCATAACATGGTTCCAAAAGACAAAATGTTGGGCAGCTACAACAGGCAAAATGTCACAATTCTGAAACTTCTGTTTAACAAATTCTATTAAGAGAACATACTGTTTTTGAGAAGAAAGAGGATCCAAATCCCTGCTGAAGCATACATGTAGCATATCCTACTATAACAGCACCAACAACTGTAAGGATATCTGCAGGAAAACCCACAATACACTAAAATCAGAAGTTAAATGGAGATATAGAGTATCCAAAGGAATGCAATCAAGTCATCAGTTTTCAGATTTACAGATTTTCTCATTGCTTCACTTCCATGCTAAATACAGCTAATTCAGATTTTCCAGTAACACCAACACATTAAAGAACAATCTTCTGATAAACCATAAATCAGAACTGCCAAAAAATCTTGTCCGACTGGAATTTTCCGTTGCATTTATGGACCATAGCCAAGGGATTTAAGACCAGATCTGGACAAACACATCAGTTGGATGAACTAAAGCCACATGAAGTGACATCATTTCATGCGTCTGCCTCACAAATCTAGTTCATGAGGATAGGAGATGTTCCCTTAAATTTGAAAAGGAATTGTACAAGACAAGGCTAACATTTCAAATCGAGATGCATCCAAAGTTGTTAGGTTCCTGGGTTTGGAACCTAACAAGAATTCAATCAACAGATGGAGACAAAAAGAAAGAATGGGTTTCCGGTATTATTCACAGTAAAAGAGACCTCTTTACAAGTTGGGAGCATAACTGATAACGGTTGAAAACCATTATTTTTATATTTAATTTTGACCTTAAAGACAAACTTTATGACTTAGAAACTAGCTTGTACTCATGCTCTTGCTTATGTTTTGGAAATAAGAGAGTTTGATGGGTTTTATGCTTGGTTTCTCTTGTTTTTGCAAGTTTTAAGATGAATTGAATGGAAGAAGTGAAGTAGCCATAAGTTGGAGTCAGAAAAGGAAGAAAAAGTGTATAAAAAAGAAGAGCTGCAAGTACCGCTCAGCGGAAATTACCGCTGAGCGGCACTTTGAAGTCCCGGCGCTGAGGGGCAAAACTGCAGTTGAGCGTCAAATAGAAGAAATGCACTTACCGCTGAGCGGTATTTTAATGGGCCTTGGGCCACTTTTTTGTAATCTTTAAGAGTCTATATAAGGTTTTAGTCGATCTAGGGTTAGTATCTTTTGGCAGAACAAAGCAAAATCACACTTTCTTCACCCCTTGGAGGAGGATTTTGGATGCTCAAGCTCCACTCTTCAAATTCTAAGGTTCTATCTTTCATTATTTCATTATTTTTCATCTAGTTTCACCATGATTATGGTGAACTAAACCTTCATTGTTGTTGGGGAGTCAATGTAATCCTTTGAAACTCTCATGTATTGAATTGGTTCTCTAATCCATATGTTTTCTTTCATTAATTGTTAGGGTTTTTCTTCTATACTCTATGCATGCTTTGTTTAATTCATTCAATTGCATGATCATTGATTTTATTTGTATGGACACATATAGATAAATCTAGATATGAAGGAACTCTCCCAATAGTAATATTGCCTAAACATAGGGATAGGAGGACTGGTTGCCTTTAAGCTTCTGTGCGAATGTAATGCATGAATAATTGCTAGGGAGACAAGACATTGTAAACTAGTGATTATGATAGGTTTCTTGTTAAAGAATTCCTATCTCTCACTCAACAACTCTCGGAAACAGTACAGAAAGTCTGTATAACCTCTGATATTATTGACTTTCAAGAAAGAATGCAAGAATAGGAAGAACAAAGGAAGCTTAACCTTCCCCAACAAGGATAACCAAATCCTGTTTTAGAAACTACTAACTGTCCAATCCCCCTCCCCTTATTCCCCTTAACTATTTATACACAACAAGTGTTCCCCTTTTCTAACTGTCAAACAGTTAGGCCAGCTAATGCAACTAACTACTCACATACTCTTCTTTCTCCTAACATACACCCTCATCATCCTATCAGATTAGGAGTAGGCTTTCTTCACCAAGACATTGGATTTAAGGTAAATTAGAAAGTGACATTAAAATTAATGAAGAAGATGAATTCTTGAATACATGAGAGTGGATAGGATGAATTGAAAACCCCCAACAACATCATCATCATATATTTCAATCACGTTTTGCTTCTTTTGTTCAATTGATCAATACAAGCATTCATATTTACTTTTTAGTATTTGCATTTAAATCTACAAAACTTTGTTCACAAGTCTAATTTAATCAATAAATCATATAACTGTTTAGGTCGTGAGTCCTTTGGGAAACGATATTTGGTCTTACCATTTATTATTACTTGATACGATTCGGTTACACTTGCCGAGGGTTAACAATAACCTCCCTGGCTGAGGGCATAACCCCTCTCTACAAGCTAAAACGCCTGACTTTACACAAAGTACATTCGATACCCCCTACAAAGTTACAGGAGCTCTATTTATAGGAGCTCTGACCCGCTCCCCCCTTTACAACCGACACCCCATACCCTTAACTTCTAAACCCATCTATTCTATCATCCTATATCCTAACATTACACCCTGCTGCAAAACAACCTTATCCTCAAGGTTGGAACCGTAAAATTTGGTCTCTTGGCTCCTCTTCATCATCTTGTTATCATCTGAAGAGAATCCACTGGCTACTGCCACCAATTCAGGTCGGGAGGCTTAGGTAGTGGCAATTCCTCCTCCACTATCTTCCATTCTTCCTCTTTCCTTCCTATCAGCCCAAAT
Source organism: Vigna umbellata (assembly GCF_029865625.1). Taxonomy (NCBI): domain Eukaryota; kingdom Viridiplantae; phylum Streptophyta; class Magnoliopsida; order Fabales; family Fabaceae; genus Vigna; species Vigna umbellata. Next base: position 47,399,037 of record NC_142173.1, on the reverse strand, counting down.
CCCACACCAAGGTCCACGGTTCTACTTCCTTTATTTTTAACAAAGCTTCTGGCTCCCCCCACCTTCTAGCTAGTGTTGGATCCCCCTTGCTAAATACCTTCTTCCCTCCTTGATTGAACACCCTAGTCAATATCGTTCGGTTCCGTCCTATATTGGTCAACACCGTTCGGTTTCGTCCTATAATGGGCAATACCGTTCGATTTCGTCCTATAATGGGCAACATCGTTCGGTTTCGTCCTCTAATGGTCAAAACAATACCCGTTCGGCCCCCTACCAAACCGTTCAGCTTCATTTTTGACTGAGTGAGGCCTTCAACCGAGAAAGCGGACATCTCCATCTGCTTCTGGTCTATTGCGGTCTCAGCTTCCTCAGTCTCCACCTCTTCATCCTCCCCCAAAATAACCGTCCCTCGACTCTTTTCTAGCCACTGATTATGGCGATCGACCTCTGACCGCTCGGTAACTTCCCATCGGCATGGGTTATAGCAATAGGTCTCTGACCGCTCGGCTAATCCCAATCGGTCTAGACTATAGTACTTGGCCTCGTACCGCTCGGTAACCGCTCCTCACGTTCGTTCGTTCATCGTCCCCTTCTATTTGTATGTCACCAAACGCTCAACGTAGGTTCCAAACCTTATCACCAAGGCTTCCTTCAAACCATCCCAAGAACGATTCTTGGCTTTCTCCTTCTAGGCTCTGAACTAGTAACCCACGCTGCCCTTCATGCTTATGTATGCGAGTCACACTTTCTCCTCCTCCGCTACTCCTTGAAACTCGAAAAACTTCTCCCCCTTGTTGATCCAGTTTAACGGGTTCTGCCCTTTGAAAGTGGGTAATTCACCCCTCTTCCACCATTTATTCTGCCCCTCTGGATGATCGTCATCCACGCTCACTCCAATATCCTCGTCGCGCCGTTGATGGTTGTCATTTACGGAAATCTGACTTCCACCTGATTGTTCTTCGTTGTTGTAAGCCCGTGTCCCCCATCATCCTCATTATTTTTTGCAAGTCCCAATGCACTGTGACGGATTCCGCCTGTATCCCTTCCATCATAATCTCCAGAGCCTCCAATCGTCTCTTCGTGCTCCCCTCCATATGTGCTTCACACCCAATTCGGATCTTGTAGTTTCTTGATTACTTCTTGATCCTTCACCCCCCACTTCGAAACGTCAGGTTGGACCAATTTTTTAGGTTCCTGGGTTTGGAACCTAACAAGAACTCAATCAAATGATGGAGACAGAAAGAAAGAATGGGTTTCCTATATATTATTCACAGTAAAAGAGACCTCTTTACAAGAATGAGTTGGGAGCATAACCTCCCTGGTTAAGGGCATAACCCCTCTCTACAAGCTAAAATGCCTGACTTTACACAAAGTATATTCGATACCCCCTACAGAGTTACAAGAGTTCTATTTATAGCAGCTCTGACCCGCTCCCCCCTTCCCCCTTTACAACCGACACCCCATACCCTTAACTTCTAAACCCATCTATTCTATCATCCTATATCCTAACAAAAGCTAACCCCCCCCCCCCCCCCCCCCCAACCCCACATTCCCAACTTAACTAAATATGTCATGGGAGATATGCGAGTAAACAGTCTTAGCTGAAACTGTAGAGCCAATAATGTTCGCAGTATTCATCATAGTGACAAATAGTGATGCAGCCAACATATAGTTTTTTCTCTTTTCTTTCATCTCAACTCATATTTGATGCCTTTAATCCTGATTTCCTTTTTCTCCCCAGTTCGCAGGTGATACTCAAATTCAAAAACATAACTTTAACATCTAAATCACATGTTGCAGCGACTAGAAATTTTGGTTCTTCAGTGAAGCATAAAGCATTCAAAACTTTCATGTCTTATCACTGCATGCTTGAAGGTAAAGGAAAAAGCAGCACAGTGTTTGCATCTTGTATCAGCAGAGATTATTGTATTCAACTATAATACATATCAAACATAAACCTACAATATTTCTGGGCCGATGGTGGAGGCACTATTCAACAAAGAGACTAAGGTTGAATCAGAGAGCTTTAACACCAACTTGAATTTGAATATGTTGTATCTTATTGATTGATTTACACGAATAAGTTGTACAGTGGTATATTTGTATACAAGACAAACAGAATCAATCCCCAAAGTTAAGGGATTAGAATCAGTGGATGAAAGAATATGTTATTGAGGAAACTAGATTATCTAGTAAAAGATACATGGATATTTACAGAGTCTGAATAAAGAACAGGGTAAGAATATAAACCTGTACTGGAAATTGAATTAGACTGATAATCACAGTCTTCCTGGTCAAGAGAGATTTGCCGAAGAGCAGCATTTCCTCTATCAATGACCAACAAGGAACAGGTGGGTCGAACATATACTACATCAAAATCATTCGAGAACTTAGCATCCTCACTAGGCCCATCTCTGTACCCTGCGACATTTGATTTTCCTCCAGCAATGGTCGTCACACCTAAAAATTACTCACAAAGATCAACAACAAAGTAATCATATCCTTTTTCACCATTCTCAATGACAATTCTCCCAGTACATTATGATCCCATCACCACTGGTAGCAGTGTTTGAATGAAGGAATTATCATTATGTCATGATACTGGGCTGGGAAATTCTTATGTAAAACAGTTTTAGTAGGTTCCAGTAAAAAGAATTCCAGAATTGCATCTTAGTGTACTAGTAACATTTCTATTGACACATTTTATGTTCAAATTCCATTCTAATATCGTCCGTTACCAAAACATCATGTTAGTAATGACTAATAAACAGATCTTGAACTATTGTAAGCTACAACTCATTATCACATACCAGAATCTCCAATCTTTCTGATCGCAAGATTCTGAGTATCAGCAACATAAACATTCCCCTTATCATCCACGGTTATGCCTTTGGGATGATTGAAACGAGCATCACTTGGTTTTCCATCCACATGACCAGTGTATCCCTGAAATGACCCTGCCACCAATCTTCCTCTACTATCTGCAGCCAGATAGCACAAATAGATAGCCGAAGGAATTAGGATCCCTAGAAGTAAGCCCAATCCAGAAAGATCAATTCATTTAAATTTACAATCAATCCCAAATTGTGTTTAACATGTCATATGGCATTCACTTACCAAAACTGTTTAGTGAAACACCTGGACAATATATCATATAAAGCTAAGACTTAGATTCCTCCCCCACCCCAACTATCAATTTTCTGCTAACTTGAACCAGGCAAGTGACCAAACTCGTGTTCCTTTTTTCTTTCAATCTTTTTATTATCATTATTACCGGCAACATCCAGAACCAATTGAAAATAATTATAGAAATAGACACATCCAGAAATGAATGCCAAAAGTGCCATATCCCAACTAATCAAATTTACTCATAATAGTTACATAAACTCAAGAAGAGAAACAGCCATACATTGGGACAACGGCGGAGTTATCCGAACAATGTTGCTATTAATTGCATCAACTGCAAAGAGTTCACCATCCTCCTCAGAAACACGGATCCTATGAGGGATGACCCCAATCTCGTTCCCTTCTACCACAGTCTCAACCACGTAACCATTTTCAAATTGAAGAACATTCCCATCTACAAAAGAAAGAACCAACAAATCACATTTACTCATAGTCACACACACAAACACCTTAACAATGAGCATGTTACACCGAAAACATGTGACCTTTGAAAGTGCTCAATCTCAGTAGAGAAATAGCACCAACCTGAATGTGGCGTCTTGGAGGTAGACCTTGTCCATTTGATGATTGAAGACAGATGCTTAATCAAGGGCCCTGATTCATTAACATTGTTTAATTAAAGTAACAAAAGAAGCAAACATTGTTTGATCAAAGTAACCAAAAAGAAAAAAAAGAAAGAACGACTAAAAAGGCACCCAGTTAGGTATTCAATACCATTAAGCAAAAAGTTAAAAAATTTAGCAAACCCATTTAAAATTATGGCAAGTTGACGCTGTGGGCGAAGTGGGGGAAGAATTTTGTTTACCTGCAGGAGCAGCGTGAGGTTGAAAGCGGTGGGAGAAAGTGAGGGCAAGTGCAATTAGAAGGAACAGGAAGAGAATGTGATTTTTCATAGCTACTTTGGGAATGAACTGAGGTGAAGCTAGGAATAGAAAGAACAACCTGAATTAGGTTGTGCTGTTAGTTTGAGAAACCGCAGCAATAGAAGAAGAAGAAGAAAAGTACTAGTAGCAAGGAAGAAGTGCTGCTACTAGTTTAGGAATGTCACTGGGTCCCTCCATGAGTGTCTACCCATAACTCGATTCCCCGATTTCTTACCGGTTAGATATTTGCATAAAAAACTTCGCAGAATTTTTTAACCGGATATCTTCAACCTACAAATATTTAAAAAATATTTTATGAATTTTTAAATAAAATTTAAATTAAATTACAAGTTAAAAAGAATAATTTAATATATTTACTATATATTAAAAACAAATACTAACACAAAGAGATAAAAAAATTTTAAGAGAACGCAAACAAGAATTCTAAACCCAAATTCTGAAAACAATCGTAATCACGGAAATCTCCAAACCGCAATAACAACCAGGATCTTAAAAAATCCAATTTACATCAATAAACTAAAATCCAAAAAAACTCAAAATACTCATTCGAATCATAACCCCAAAATTGTGTCACCAATCAACAGGAAAGAAATAAAGAAAGGAACTTTCAAAACGCGAATCAAAACTTACAAAAGAAACCCCCCAAAATTAGAGAACAAATAAAACTCTAATTTCAAATCCCAAATAGAAACAAAACATCAATAAGAACCAAGAGAGAGGAAGAGGTGATGGAATCGTACTTGACGTAGTCCTCCTTTTGTATTTTTACTTTTTATAGTTTAGCTCTTAAGGAGCATGGGTTACTATAAATACCCAGCTCCTTTATTGTATTGTCACTTTTGAGATTAATGAGAATTAAGTTTTCTGAAATAGAAACAATTCTCTCTTGAAAGTCAGGCTAGAGAGTCCAAAGACTCCCTCTAGCCACCTTCCAAGCACACTCTCATTCTTTCATTTCTTCAAACTTCACGGTGCTTCTCTTTCATTTCCACGCTGATCCTCCACTGCCACATCTGGCACGCGTCAGCTGCCAGTACGTCTCCAGCTTCCTTGCATCAGCGCTCTTCAGCCACGCGTTCTCTGTCGAACGCATCACTTTCCATTTTCCCACTTTTGCATCCACATTTCTCTCATTTTCCATTTCGAAGAAACCTCATCTGCTAGGGTTTCTCCCTCTCAAACGCATCATCATCACAGTAAGCCTCTACTCCATTTCTATCTTCACAGATCCACGTCTCTTCCTCCGTAAGTTTCATTCCTCTTCATGAATATACATCTCCTTCCATATTTGCACCTCATCTTCACCATTTCTTTTGATTTCCACCGATTAAAACCTTGTTTCACCTTCGATCCAGACTTTTCACCGATTGTTTTCCTCCAATCTTATGTTTGAACCGATTAATCGGTTCATTTTGAGTTTTCCCTCTTTTCTAGGGTTCGTTCATGATTTTAGGGTTTTCTATTCGAGTTTAATCTTCTGTTTTTGTTCTTCTTCGAGTTTTTGTCCATTTCCGCTGCGTCTTCACTCGTCGGAGAAGCTTCGAGGAGTCCGAATCGAGCTCGCACAGCTTCGGTCGTCAGCTTCGGGCGTTCGTCCATCAAGTGGTATTCAGAGCAAGGTCGAACACGCTTCGAAGATAAGTATCACTTTCCTTGCGTCTTTTCGCTTTGTCTTGATTCTGAGTATTTTGTGTTGATTTGTTGTAATCTGTGTTTGTCTTTGTGTTCTGGTTTAACGCTGTGCGTTTAACTTCTTTCATTTTAGCGTTTATGTTTCGTTCATTGTTTCTGTTCTGAGTTTCCTTCAATTTCTGAGTTAAGTTTGTTTCGCCTCCCTATTTTATTCATTGTTTGTGTTGTTTCGATTTTGTTCTCACTGTTTCGCGTCTATGTTGAATTTTCTTCTTCTTCCGCGTTGTTCAACACATGCGTTTAACTGTCTTGCGTTGTTTCGGTATGTCTTATGTTGATTCATCTTGTTTTTGTCTTGTTTTGAGTTCTATATTGTGATTCGGTGCATCTGTGTGTTTAATCTGTGCTTGAGTCATTATTTTTTAGTCTTATTATCATTTTATTTCGGTGCAAGTATTGGTTTGAGTCTTTTCATTTGAAAATCACATTTCTGTCATGTTCTAGTCTTGTGCATTGTTTTTAATTGTCAGTTTAATTCGAGTTTAACTAGCTGATGCTTGTGTTTTGTGATTCATTTGTGTTGCTTGCACTGAGTAAGTTCTGTTCACCGTATATAAGCTATGACATTTAGATAAATGAGCTTGGTGGCAGATTTCAGTGGTAGAGATAATGAATCTCATGTTCTTGAATCTGTTTAATGATAGCTTTGCTTGGTTTCTGCCTAATCAATAACAAGTGCATACCAAGTGAGCAATGAAAGGCTCAGCCTAGCTCGGTTGCACATTGATTAATCAACAGATTTGTGATTTGGCCAGCTACACCGAACTGGTTTTTCTTTGAAGTCTGTGTTAATGTTTTGAGTGTGTGTTTGTTCTGCTTGGTATAAGTTCATTGCTAAGCTTCTAGTTCAATCATATTCAAGAGTCATTTGTGTTTGCTGTTTTGTTATTCAAGTTCAATTTCTACAGTTTTGGTTAAAAGTGAAATTTGATGCTAGAGTCAAAAGTTATCAATGAAACCAATTATGTCTTTTCTTTTTATTAAGTTGAACCATTAATCTGATACAAGTCAAGTGCTGATTTGTAAGCTGCATTGATCTTAGTCTATTGTGGATTGTAGCAAGAGTTGTAAGTCAATAACATTTGAAGCAATTAAGGATTAATCCTACTGTTAAAAAAAAAAAAAGAGTTGAAGGACTTAGTGCAATTCACAATAGCTGCCTCTAATTCGGAACATCAAATATGAGAAATAAAACAAGTTTCTCTGAGGCACAATGTCAAACAGTTTGGTATGCCAATTTATAAATCAAATCTGTTCAGTATTGGTTCAACTTAAGTCCCTTTTCTTGCTTTACTAATCTGTTCTAGTTCTATTCCTTAGGTTCTATTTGAGTGCTCACATTATTCAAAGCTTTGTTTCTTGCTTGTCTTGGTTGATAACTCTGGTTTTGTCTATCACATGTGCAATCTATTCTGCTGATCTTAATTTGAAGCTTTTACTTGCTTTATTCATCTGATCTAGAGTTGTCTTAAGCAATAGATCTGCTGTGCTGTCATTGTTTTGTGGCTGTCTTACTATGTTCTGCATATCACTTTGCATTGTCTAGCCTCTGCCTGTTTGAGAAGTTGTTACACTCTGGTTTCTGGAAATTGAAAGAAGGTTTGTGTGCTTGGTAGCATCTTAGGTGGTGGTGGTCTAAAAGACTCTCAAGTCTTGAACTGCCAAGGGAGAATCTCCCTTCCAAACCTTTCCATTTTGAGTGCTTTAAGCTTTTAAAAAGAAGCCTGAGTGTTGTGAGTTTTGTAAGGCTGATTTGGCCTAATTCCTTGGCACTTTGAAATAGAGAATTCATTGTTAATCTAACTGTTTTGTGATTGTTCATTGTGCAGGAAAAGAAATTGGATCAATTAGATTGGAGCAGTTGTGATTTGCTTAAACTGACATTGCATTCATTTTGGATTATAAACTGCTTGCTGAAATCATTGAGATATTATATGTCTGAATGTGATTACTGATTTCATGGTTTGCTTACAATTGTTGAAATCTGTTGAATACTTATTAGCACCATCACTCTTTCTTTGTTGAGATCATTTTTCCCAAATGCATATAGAAAATATTTTCCTGGTATTAATCACATGCAGATTTCAGTTTTGTTCAGATTGATTGATTGCATACCCTTGCATGCCACCTAGTTAGTTGTTCATGGACTGATTTATGCATGAATTGATTTGCTTGGAGTAATTAGGCTTGTGCATGAACTTGTTTTAACTGCCAAAGCATCATTCCATTTGAAGAAGTGACTAAAGCACTTATTTTCCAATTCTGACGTTGTGGTTGAATTAAGCACATAATTCTTTTTACCCATTGGATTGATCAGAATTTAAATTAGAATTGAATGGTTGTTTAAATCAGTTTAGTTCAGCTTTGAATTACACCCATTGCATCTGGTTTAATATCCATGTCCTTGTGTATTTTGCTGGATTTGGTGCAATTTCTGTAAGCAGATCTGAACCGAATCAGTGCAGGGAGAAAGTGAAGAATGAATCTGCTGATTAGTTGAGCACAAGGAAGAACCTACAACAAAGTCCACTAAAGCCAACAACTAGAAATAGCATTAATTAGGGAAGTTGCTTAGCTATATTGCTTTTGTTTGTTTAAACTGTTTGTGTTATAGCTTGCAATTTGTTGGATGTTGTGATTTGCTGAATTGGGTGATTTTCTTGCAGTATAGCCTTGAAATCATAGTATCTCGTGAATGCAGATTTCAAGTTGAGAGCAAAAGGAATCTGCATCAACTGTACCGAGAGAAAGGGAAGTTTACTACCCTATATCTTTGTCTGCCATTTGTTTTAATTAAGTGAATCCTCACATCAGTTTCGGCATATGTGTTTGTAGAACTTGATCAATAGAAACCAAGAAGATTTGATAGCAGCAGTACTAAGTTGAGCACGTGGATCTTCATTTGAACAAGGTGTTTGGGTCAGATCGTGGCAGCAGCAACATCTCTAATTGGACAGGACTGAGATTGACACGAAGCAAAGTGGATTACGTGAATGTGGGTACCAAGAGCACCGTAGCATAGGATTTCAATTTTTGTTTGTATTTGTACTGGGTTTGTGTTTGCCCACTGTTAGTTTTAGTTTTTGTTTTGTAAAAGGGCCTTTTATAAAGTCCAAGTGTTTAGGAAGAGTCCTTGGTGCTCTTTCAAACTCTTGGCAACTTTATTTGCTTTTATTTTTTTAGCATAGCTAGACAGGTGAATGTGTCTTGTTAGCCAAAGCTACAAGCTTCACTATAGGAGTAGACTTTAATATTGATTTGAATTGTGTTTCTCGTAGGGGTCATTAGAGTCCGCTGGATTCTTAGTGTTTTGTTTATATTGATTTGTTTTGAGTTTTACGTTTAGGGGTGATTTAGGCTAAAAGGGATTAAACTCTAAGCCTTTTCACATTAGAGTCCGAGAGTCTAGTCTTTTATTTGTGCTTAATTGTTTGAGTTGTGTACTTTGTTTCTAAAGGTGATTTTAGTTTAAGGGGTAATTAGTTAGTAGCCTAAGACATTTCTGGCAAGGCAAGACTTGGTACTTAAGCAGCTCTTTAGCTCACCTCTCTTACCTGGGACTTGTCTAAGTGAAAGTTTTGAACCCTTTAGATTAAGAAAACTTTTAAAAACAAAGATGTTTTCTTATAGTTCATATAGGTCTTCTAGGTTAGATAAAGTTGATGAAATGTTTAAACAAGCTAGGAATCTTCCATCATTTGGTAAAGACATAGGTGCATTAACATACCTAGCTTGGGAAAAAGAAATTGATAAAATAAATCCTTGGTTTTGTGAAGAGAGTGAATATTATGTTCTTAGTATATATCTCTCTAAGTTAGAAGTGCATGCAAGTGAGTGGTGGGATGAAAGACAATATCATGTTAGGAAAGGTAGAAAGTCCTCCATACGTGATTGGCATGATTTAAAAGCTTGCATGAGAAGAAAGTTTGTGCCTTCAAGCATTAAAAGAAACCTAGAACTAATTAGGGATTGCATTAATAATGGAAAATTATTTCTTGAGAGTTTAAATGATCATGGGTTTCTTCGTAGAGAATTAGAATTTGGGGCAACACTTAAGGAGATCAAGGATAAGAAAAGAGAACGAGAGATTGAGAGAAAAGAAAAGAAAGAAAAGAAAGAAGAAGAGAAGAGAGAGAGAGAACAAATAGAGAAAAGAGAAGAGAGAAGAAGAGAGGAATTAAGAAGAGAAGAAGAGAGAAAAGAAAAAGAGAGAAAGGCAAGAAAAAGAGAAGAAAGAAAAGGAGAATTTGTTACTGATGACAAATCCTATTCTTTCAAAGACGGTGGAACCTAAAAGGGAAGGTTTCCAAATCTTTACTTCTTTTCCAATAATTGATCACTTTTCAATTTTTGACTTCTCTTTCAAACCAATTGTCATGAAAACATTTTCAAAAATTGACAATTCAAATCTTGAGTTATTCTTATTTTTAAGAAAACAATTAACTCAAGATAAAATTGAATTTGGACTTCTAAAATTTCAAAGATTACTAATCAAAGTATTAGAAGTTCTTATTCTCTTGTTTTTAAAGAAAAATTCTTTCTTGGATTGATATTAACCGAAGATATATTTGATGTGTATTGCAGATTTGTGTTTGATCCAGGAGGAAGAAAAACTAGATCTAAAAGAATAAGGCCACTCGAAGATGGCCATGCTCCCAAAGATTGTGTGGAGTTTCTTCATAAGGCGATTGTCAGATTTGAGGACAAATCTTTTTTTTAAGAGGGAGGGTATGATGGAATCGTACTTGACGTAGTCCTCCTTTTGTATTTTTACTTTTTATAGTTTAGCTCTTAAGGAGCATGGGTTACTATAAATACCCAGCTCCTTTATTGTATTGTCACTTTTGAGATTAATGAGAATTAAGTTTTCTGAAATAGAAACAATTCTCTCTTGAAAGTCAGGCTAGAGAGTCCAAAGACTCCCTCTAGCCACCTTCCAAGCACACTCTCATTCTTTCATTTCTTCAAACTTCACGGTGCTTCTCTTTCATTTCCACGCTGATCCTCCACTGCCACATCTGGCACGCGTCAGCTGCCAGTACGTCTCCAGCTTCCTTGCATCAGCGCTCTTCAGCCACGCGTTCTCTGTCGAACGCATCACTTTCCATTTTCCCACTTTTGCATCCACATTTCTCTCATTTTCCATTTCGAAGAAACCTCATCTGCTAGGGTTTCTCCCTCTCAAACGCATCATCATCACAGTAAGCCTCTACTCCATTTCTATCTTCACAGATCCACGTCTCTTCCTCCGTAAGTTTCATTCCTCTTCATGAATATACATCTCCTTCCATATTTGCACCTCATCTTCACCATTTCTTTTGATTTCCACCGATTAAAACCTTGTTTCACCTTCGATCCAGACTTTTCACCGATTGTTTTCCTCCAATCTTATGTTTGAACCGATTAATCGGTTCATTTTGAGTTTTCCCTCTTTTCTAGGGTTCGTTCATGATTTTAGGGTTTTCTATTCGAGTTTAATCTTCTGTTTTTGTTCTTCTTCGAGTTTTTGTCCATTTCCGCTGCGTCTTCACTCGTCGGAGAAGCTTCGAGGAGTCCGAATCGAGCTCGCACAGCTTCGGTCGTCAGCTTCTCGGGCGTTCGTCCATCAAAAGCTGCATTTCGAGATGCACCCATGACTAGCCGTAAAGATGAAAATCTTGAGGTTTCAGGTAACCATTGTTTGTTGTTTCAGGTACCCAAGGTAGAAGAGATTGGAAGAGGAGAAGAAATTCCTAGAGACTGGAAGAAAAGAAGACTCCAACTTGGCACACCTGTTAGAATCAAGAACAAGTTGTGGGTTGTGAAGGGCTTTAAAGAGAAGGAGATGATAGAGATAGAGTCTCCATGTTCTAGAAGAACCAAAACAGTTCAAAGGAAACAGCTGAGGAGTTGGTGGAATAACAACATCAATTACAAAGAAGATGGAACTTGAACTTTATTGGGTCAAGCTAATGACATTAAAAGAGCGCTTGCTGGGAGGCAACCCAGTGAATTTAAAACTTTTAATTTGGTTTTGTAATTTGTAATTTTTGAACATTATTTCTGTATTTATTTTGTTGGATATAGCATCTACTGAAGGATGCTAGGTGGTTAAGTATCTACTGAAGGATACAATGGCTGTAACACCTACTGATGGGTGTTGGTGGATTTTGGGTCAGGCTCGTGACGTTAAACAAGCGCTACCTGGGAGGCAACCCAGTTGATTGAATATGTCTGTTTGTTTGTTTTAGTTAGGGTTTGCATAAGCATTTTGAACATTGAATTGCAGGGAGCCAGTGAGGGGCATGTCTAGGAGGCACGTAGGTTAAGAAAAGAAGGAGAAGAGCACTTCACGAAAGTGCCGCTGAGCGGTACTTTACCGCTGAGCGGTACTCTCGCAGAATAGTTTTTTTGTTCCCCTTAGCGGGACCCGAGCCCATTAGGGTATTTTTAAACCCTAAGCTGCGCATTCTCTCACACTTTCAGACTTTTCTTTGCACAAACACTCCCACATACCTTCTCCAAGGTTTTCCACATCTTTTCACTCTTCCCTCTTAAGAAAATTTCTCTTCCACTCACTTTTTCACTAGTGTGCCATCAAAGTTTGGGGTTGGGAGAGAGCATTCTAGCTTGGAAGCATTCTCATTGCATCTAGTATCTCCACCCAAGTAAGTAAAATGCATTTTGTTCATTCTAGGGTTTTTGATTTTGAATATGATTGTCAAAGCATGAAGATTTAGGGGTTTTGATTTCTTTGCATGATTTGATGATATATTTGATGTTTGAACCGATTAAACTGCATGATTATGAACTGGAAAACTGAAAATTGCATTTGGGTGGAGTTAGGAAAGCTTTAAAACAGGTTTTTGAAAAATCTGCAGAGTTACCGCTGAGGGGTAAACTGCCGCTGAGCGGCACTCTGCCAGATTTGATTTTTCTGGTTTTGTGTGATTTGGAATGTGGTACTGGTGGCGCTGAGGGGAAATTCTGGCCCTCAGCGGTGGTTTAGCTTCGAAAGGAGTTGTGTTCTGTGTTTTACTAATGATTAACATCATGTTCTGTGGTTTGGTTTTGTGTTTTGAATGTAGGAATGGCATCCTCATCCGGAAAAAGATTGAAAACCATGGCAAACAAGAGAAAGGAAAAGGAACCAGAGCAACCCCACTCTAGTAGGTTCCTCTCTAGGAAACATGAGAAGCACTTTAAAGTGGTTCAGGACAGGAGACTTCTGATGGAGAGAAAGGTTGGAATGATACCTAACCTTGCTCCTCAATTTGGAGAGCAAGTTTTAGGGAATGACTGGGGAAAGCTAGCCACTTATCCTGCACCTGCCAACATAGCTGTGGTTAAGGAATTTTACACCAATGCAAAGAAGATTGGTGATTATCCAGCTGAGAATTATTTGGGTTATGTCAGAGGCCATGCTATCAGGTATGATCCTGACTCAATTAATAACTTTCTAGACACTGTATGGGCTGGTGAGCAGTGCCAGTTTGCTCTTTGCATGGAGGAAGGTGCTGATTATGAGGATGTGGAGAGAGTACTGTGTATACCTGGAGGACACTTCCAAAGGAATAGATCTGGCTCAGTGGTTAACATTAGGAGGACGGATTTGACTCCTCTTGCAAAGTATTGGATGGCGTTTTCTCATGCCAACATTCAGCCATGTTCACATGTGTCAGATATTACTCTCAGCAGGGCATTCTTCATCTACTGTGCTATCAGAAACTTGAATGTTAATGTTGGGCAGGTGATAGCTGATGAGATTAGTGTGTGCGCTAATACTTCAAACAACAAAGCACCACTAGGACATCCTTCTTTGATCACGCACCTTTGCAAGATAGCTGGGGTGGACACTTCTGCTCCACCTTTTGAGAGGCCAAGAAAAGCTATTGATGAGGCCTACTATAGACAGTACTGTGGAGGTGATGATGAAGCTCAGCCAGTTCCACCACGCCGTGCTCGTAGAGAGAGAGGGCCAGCACAGAGCCAGACATCTGCTGAGACACATGAAGCAGAGCCATTCCAGATGAGGGACATGTATATGTCTCTTATAGGGGCTCAGTTGCAGTCCATTCACAGAGGGTAGGTGGCCACTGCTGAGATGATTGTGGGGATGTATGATACACCTCCAGCCCACAGGTGGACTATGGATGAATTCCATAATGTGGTAGCTTGGCCAGAGGAGCCAGTGCATGGAGGAGGAGCTGGAGCAGCTGAAGCTTCAGCTAGAGATATGGAAGAAGATGAAGCTGATGAGGATGATGCATTTGAAGATGATGCGGATGAGGAGGAAGAGGAAGATACAGAGGACAGCTCAGATTGATGAGGAGCTGAGATAGCATTTATTGATGAATGCTATCACGTGCTTATGTTTTGTGGTTTAAGTTTTCTGAACTTATTTGTTTTTGTTTTTAGATTAGGGTTTGATGTACTCTATTTGAAACCTGGTTTTTTGTGATGTTTTGCTATTAACTGTGATTGTGTGATAAGTAATGCTGAATGATGCTTATGATTGACTGATGTTGAGATGATGTGCACATTAAAATGCTTATACATGTGATTCACAAGTTTTGTGAACAAATGCATGGTATCATGATTGTGATTGTGAAATTAAGCAGGATGTGTATGTCAAATGTGAATGAGCTTATATGTGAGGTTTTGAGCTCCAGAGTTATTATTGTTGAATGCTATTACTTTGAAAGCATGAATGGTTTTGCCCAGGTTTTCTATGATTGAATCAATTGCTTGTTTTGCATCACATGATCAAGGCCATTTGTTGAAACCCTTTTTATTGGCCAAATTTGTAAAAAATTAGCCCACTAAAAGAGAACACTTTGTGTTCAATCCTTTTGAACCCTTAGCCTTGAATATACCCTAAAAAAACCCTTGATTGAAAATCTTTACCTTGAGTTAAGTAGAAGATCTTGTGTGGTATTGTTAAATGTTCAAGTTTGGGGTTGTTGGGAAAACATGAAAAGCATTGAGCTAAGAGCTAAAAAGTAAGAATATGCAAAGAAAAAGAAAAGAAAAGAAAAAGAAGTAAAGCTCAATGCAAAGGCAAAAGAAAGTTGGGAATGAATAAGATGATTGTGTTGTTATGATTCTATTAACTCAAGGATTTTGTGATCCAGAAAAACCAATTTTCTTGTTAGCCCAGCCACATTATAAGCCATTGAAAAGTCCTTGTGATGGTGCATGCTTGTGAATGTTTTTGATTGTGGTAAAATGAAAGGCAAAGTTGATTCATGTAACATTGTGATAGTAGAGTGAATGAGTGATCATCTCTTATACACTTGAGTGTGAGTGAAACACTTGACTTAGTGAGGAAATATCACATGAACACATGAACATCCATGTTTAATTGATTGATCATTCATGAAAATAGCATTTGTTGGAATTTAAATGACTTTGTGAACACTAAAGCATGTGCACATCTTGATTGAACTCTTGGTCATAAGTTTGAGTGAAGTTTTTGCGTATCTTGAAAAGAAGATTTTTGAATGAAGTGAATCATCATATGAATTGGTTGAAGATAGAGTTACATCTTATTTGCTTGAGGACAAGCAAAGTTTTAAGTTTGGGGTTGTGATAACAGTTGAAAAACTGTTATTTTCATGATTAAAATTGACACTAAAAGCAACCTTCACACTTAGAAATTAGCTTGAAATCATGTTTTTCTGTATATTTTTAGAAATAAGACAGTTGGACAGGTTTATGCTTGATTTCAGTGTTTTTGTGCAGGTTTTAAGGTGAATTTGGTAAAAGAAGTGAAGAAGGAGAGAGATGGAATCAGAAAAGACAACAAAAAGTGCAAAAGGAGAAGCCGAAGTCACCGCTCAGCGGCAGTTTACCGCTGAGCGGCACTCAGGAGTTTGCGGGAGGTCCGCTGAGGGGCAAATTGGCCGCTGAGGGGAGAAAACAAGTCACGCACTCACCGCTGAGCGGTATTTTACCGTTGAGCGGTACTCTGGAAGTCACGGGAGATCCGCTGAGGGGCAAAATGGCCGCTGAGGGGAGAAAACAAGTCACGCAATCACCGCTGAGCGGTAGTTTACCGCTGAGCGGCACTTTAATGGGCTTGGACTTGACTTTTTGTAATTTACGAATGATACATAAGCTTTAGGGTTTCCTAGGGTTAGGTATCTCTGGCTGGAACGAGGCAAACACTCTCTCTACCACCCCTTTGAAGGAGGATCTTGGATGCTGAGGCTTCCGCTTCACCTTTTTAGGGTTTATTCTTTCATTCTTTCATTGTAATTCATCTAGGTTCACCATGAATATGGTGAACTAACCTCTTTATGTTTGTTGGGGAATCAATGTAGTCTTGTGAAACTCTCATATATGGAATCTGTGTTTACATCTTTTAATTAAGACTTATGCTTTCTTTCATCATTAGTTAGGGTTTTTCCTCTTTGTTTAATGCTTGCATGGTTTAACTCATTCGATGCATGATTATTGGTTTTGTCGATACGGGAACGTACGGGGAAGTCTAGATCCGGGGAATTTCTCCCAATTTTATATTGGTTGTCGTTAAGCTCCTGAACTTATGAACTAATCATTAGGAATGCTAGGAATTGTATGAACTCGTGATTAGGGAGAAGCCTTCTGGAAAGGTACATTAGAGAGTGGCATTAACAATGGTGATTTGATCGTTGAATTCCTAAAATATATGAGAGTGGATAAGATGAAATTGAACCCCAACAACATATCCATACATAAATTTCATTGAAAGTGTTTATCCTTTGCTTTTTGCCATTGATCACAATTCATGCATACATGTTTATTTTCTGTCTTGCATTTTAAACCTCAATTAATTCGTTTGTAAGTCTTAGTTAATTAAGAAATCACATAACTAAACTAGGCCGTGAGTCCTTTGGGAAGAACGATACTTGGTCTTACCAAGTTTTATTACTTGAACGATTCGGTCATACTTGCCGATTGAAAACAAGTTTGTGACATCAGAATTTGGTGTTCATAAATTTGTCCATCATTGCTCCACTTCATTCCCTTAATCTACTTCATCCACTTCACCCACTTCCTCCACTTCCTCCAATTCATTCACTTCATCCACTTCTTCCACTTCGTCCACTTCCTCAATTTCGTCAACTTCGTCCACTTCGTCCATTTCGTCCACTTCGTCAAGTTCGTCCACTTCCTCCACTTCCTCCACTTCCTCCACTTCGCCCACTTCGTCAACTTCGTCAACTTCCTCCACTTCGTCCATTTCTTCCACTTCGTCCACTTCGTCTACCTCATCCACTTCCTCCACTTCGTCCACTTCGTCAACTTCGACAACGTCGTCCACTTCCTCCACTTCGTCAACTTCGTCAACTTCGTCCACTTCGTCAACTTCCTCCACTTCGTCCAGTTCCTCCACTTCCTCCACTTCGTCCACTTCTTGCACTTCCTCTACTTCCTCCTCTTCCTCCACTTCGTCAACTTCCTCCACTTCCTCCCCTTCCTCCACTTCCTCCACTTGCTCCCCTTCCTCCACTTCCTTCATTTCGTCCACTTCCTCAACATCGTTGATTTCCTCCACTTCCTCCACTTGATTCCCTTCATCCACTTCATCCACTTCTTCCACTTCGTCGACTTTGTCCACTTCCTCTATTTCCTCCACTTCGTCGACTTGGTCCACTTCGTCCACTTCGTCTACTTCGTCTACTTCCTCCACTTCCTCCACTTCCTCCACTGCATCCACCTCCTCCACTTCGTCCACTTTGTCCACTTCCTCCACTTCCTCCATTTCGTCCACTGTCTCCACTTCCTCAACATCGTCGATTTCCTCCACTTGCTCCACTTCCTTCACGTCATCCACTTCATCCACTTCTTACACTTCTTCCACTTCGTCATCATCGTCCACTTTGTCCACATCCTACACTTCGTCCACTTCGTCCATTTCGTCCACTCGTCCATTTCGTCCACTTCGTCAACTTCTTCCACTTCGTCCACTTCGTCAACTTGGTCCATTTCCTCCACTTCCTCAACATCGTCCACTTCCTCCACTTCCTCCACCTCATTCACTTCCGGCACTTCTTCCACTTCGTCAACTTCGTCCACTTCGTAAACTTCGTAAACTTCCTCCACTTCGTCCACTTCTTCCACTTCCTCCACTTCGTCCACTTCCTCCACTTCGTTCACTTCGTCAACTTCGTCTACTTCGTCAACTTCATCAACTTCCTCTACTTCGTCCAGTTCCTCAACTTCTTCCACTTCGTCCACTTCTTCCACTTCCTCCACTTCGTCCACTTCCTCCACTTCTCCATTTCTTCCACTTCCTCCACTTCCTCAACATCGTCCATTTCCTCCACTTCCTCCACTTCATTCACTTCAACCATTTCACCCACTTCATCAACTTTATCCACTTCGTCCACTTCGTCCACTTCGTCCACTTCGTCCACTTCGTCCACTTCGTCCACTTCGTCTACTTCCTCCACTTCCTCCACTTCCTCCGTGATGAAAGGGTCGCACCTCCCACAAAAGTTGTGCATAAAAGAATGCAGTATAGTGCTAGGAAGTGACTCCTAGGTCGTCTCTCAAGGACCAAATGTGGTTCGGTACTTAGGTCAAACACGTAGTGGGGGGGTTTGAAAGTGTTTTTGTGATTAGAAACGAACTAAATTAAAACTGGGAATCAAACACGACCAAACATAATTGAAAGCATTGAAATAAACGAACAAAACATGAAGACCGAACGGTTCTACATTGAGACCGAACGATCTTTAAAGCAAGTGAGGAAATTGAAAATACAAGAAAATAAAGAAGCAGAACAAAATAGACAACATAGTGAACGAAAACAGTAAACTGTCCTAAAACAAGATGTGTGAACTAATTAGAATGTAGGAAATAATAAAGAAACATATGATGTGCTATTCAAATGCAACACATTAAATACACAAACCAGCGGGAATTAAAAGAAAATCTCCAAAAAGTGCTTGATCCAATTTTAAGGAGCGAAAACAAAATTAAATTGTATGAACAACTTGAATGGCAAGGATAAATCATCATTTAATGCTTTGCAATGTTAAGTTAAAAGGTGAAATGCTAAATTCGGCAACCTCAACGCATATTCATAAAGAAACAACAATTTAAAAATGCATGACAATGAAAATAAAATATATGACTAAAGCTAAATTCATTCCATGTATATAATATATATAAATCTCGGTGCATGCATTAAAACAAGGTGAACCATAACATTTCTATTTAAAACTAAACAAAGTCAAAGCAAAGCAATTCCCAAATGAAAATAAAGCCTCCTCTGCTCCAAATTCAAATCAACGTCACTTTTTCTTGAAAGAAAATAAATGTTAACTTTTTCTCCAAAATAAATCACCGTGCATCTTCAAAATCACCGCTTCAATTTAAATTCCCGTGCACTCCTCTTTTGCTTGCGTGCTGCACCGTCTCCAACCAAACCGCGACAGATCCTTCCCAGCTCCCATCACCCGTGTGATCCTCTCCAAGTTGCCTCCATTCTCATCAACCGTCCGTGTGCAAGCTTCCAGCAAAATGAATCAACATTTCTAAAACAAAATCATCATCCACACAACCCGTTCATGCATCTAAAGAAAGAAAGTTTAAAGCATTCTGCTGCTGGAATAAAAGAACGTGTGCTTCCAAACACTGCTCCACTTCAGCCGTAGTCCATCTCTCTCTGGTTGGCGGCTAGAACCTCCTACACCATCCAGCTCAACCCTACTTCCTCCCGTAACAGTGCTTTTTTTTTTTTTAAATGAAAGATGATGCCAATGTAACAGCGCTCTCCCTCCCTGCCCTACACTACCTTACACTCCCCTTGCTGGACCGTGCGTAATTTTTTTTCTTCCAGCACCACGTTTTCACTTCTCTGCTGGACCGTGAGTGCTGCAGGCCGTGTGCTTACTTCCCAGCGTACGTATCTCCTTTCTCCAATGCTGGATGCCACCTCCAAAGTGTGGGCCGTGTGCTTACTTCCCAGCGTATGTATCTCCTTTCTCCAATGCTGGATGCCACCTCCAAAGTGTGGGCCGTGTGCTTCAATTCCCGTGGAGACCTGGGCCAATTGCCTTCCGCGTGTGAGGTTGCTTTCAAGCTTGCTGGATGTGTGCAGCCAAGTGTGGGCCGGAATGTTGTGTTTTTCGTTCCAGCAAGCAACATACACATCTCCAAGTGCACCCCCAAATATGAAGTTCACACCTCCTCACTCATTTTAGTTTAAAGTATATTTGATGTGGTATTTTCTTTTGACCTCCAAAATGTCCCAAATATTATCCAACAATTTCCCTACAATTAATAATGCAAATAATTAGCTTAAATAATTCAAATTAATTAAAATAAGAATTTTTGGTCAAATTAAGCACAATTATCAAAAACGGGAAAATACTGGACAATTAAGCATAATTCCCCGATTAAATTCGGTACAATAAACTAAGTGAAGTGAATAAAATATTGACTCATCACTCCGCTCCATCCACTTCCTCCACTTCGTCAACTTCGTCCACTTCGTCCTCTTGGTCCACTTCTTCTACTTCGTCCACTTCGTCCACTTCCTCCACGTTGTCAACTTCGTCCACTTCGTCCCTTTCGTCAACTTCGTCCTCTTCTTCCACTTCGCCTGCTCCGTCCACTTCGTAAAGTTCGTCCACTTCCTCTACTTCCTTCACTTCCTCCACTCCTCCCACTTCCTCCACTTCCTACACTTCCTCCACTTCCTCCACTTCGTCCACTTCGTCACCTTCCTCAACTTCGTCCACTTCGTCCATTTCGTCCACTTCGTCAACTTCATCCACTTCCTTCACTTCCTCCATTTCCTCCACTTCGTCCACTTTGTCCACTTCGTCCACTTCGTCAGCTTCGTCAAGTTCGTGAACTTTGTCGCCATTGTCCACTTCGTCAACTTCGTCCACTTCCTCCACTTCCTCCACTTTGTCCACTTCGTCCACTTCGTCAACTTCGTCTACTTCCTCCACTTGCTCCACTTCCTCGACTTCATCCACGTCGTCAACTTCGTCTACTTCGTCCACTTGGTTCACTTCGTCTACTTCGTCCACTTCCTTCACTTCATCCACTTCGTCAAGTTCGTCCACTTCCTCTACTTCCTTCACTTCCTCCACTCCTTCCACTTCGCCTGCTCCGTCCACCTCGTAAAGTTCGTCCACTTCCTCTACTTCCTTCACTTCCTCCACTCCTTCCACTTCCTCCACTTCCTCCACTTCCTCCACTTCCTCCACTTCGTCCACTTCCTCCACGTCATCAACTTCGTCCCTTTCGTCAACTTCGTCCTCTTCTTCCACTTCGCCTGCTCCGTCCACTTCGTAAAGTTCGTCCACTTCCTCTACTTCCTTCACTTCCTCCACTCCTTCCACTTCGCCTGCTCCGTCCACTTCGTAAAGTTCGTCCACTTCCTCTACTTCCTTCACTTCCTCCACTCCTTCCACTTCCTCCACTTCCTCCACTTCCTCCACTTCCTCCACTTCCTCCACTTCCTCCACTTCGTCACCTTCGTCAACTTCGTCCATTTCGTCCACTTCGTCAACTTCATCGACTTCCTTCACTTCCTCTATTTCCTCCACTTCGTCCACTTTGTCCACTTCGTCCACTTCGTCAGCTTCGTCAACTTCATCAACTTCGTCCACTTCGTCCAGTTCTTCCACTTCCTCTACTTCGTCCACACTCTCCACTTCCTCCATTTCTACCACTTTGTCAACTTCGTCCATTTCGTCCGCTTCATCAAGTTCGTCCACTTCCTCCACTTCGTCAACTTCGTCCACTTCGTCCATTTCGTCCTCTTCGTCAAGTTCGTCCACTTCCTCCACTTCCTCCACCTCCTCCACTTTGTGCACTTCGTCCACTTCGTCAACTTCCTCCACTTCCTCCACTTCGTCCACTTCTTCCAATTCCTCCACTTCGTCCACTTCCCCCACGTCCACCACTTCGTCCACTTCGTCAACTTCGTCCACTTCCTCCACTTCGTCCCGTTATTCCACTTTGTCCACATTCACCACTTCCTCCACTTCGTCAATTTCGTCCACTTCGTCCATTTCGTCCACTTCATCAAGTTCGTCCACTACCTCCACTTCGTCAAGTTCTTCAAGTTCGTCCACTTCGTCCACATCCTCAACTTCGTCCACATCCTCCAGTTCTTCCATTTCGTCCAATTCCTCAACATCATCCATTTCTCCACTTCCTCCACTTCATTCACTTCGTCCACTTCCTCCACTTCGTCCATTTCCTCCACTTCGTCCACTTCCTTCATTTCGTCAACTTTGTCCACTTCGTCCACTTCCTCAACTTTGTCCACTTCGTCCAATTCGTCCACTTCGTCCAATTCGTCAACTTCTTCCACTTCGTCCACTTCGTCAACTTCGTGCACTTCCTCCACTTCCTCAACATCGTCCACTTCCTGCACTTCATTCACTTCCTGCACTTCTTCCACTTCGTCAACTTCATCTACTTCCTCCATTTCGTCAACCTCGTCCACTTCGTCCATTTCGTCCACTGCGTCAAGTTTGTCCACTTCCTCCACTTCCTCCACTTGATCCACTTCGTCCACTTCGTCAACTTCCTCCACTTCGTCCACTTCTTCTACTTCGTCCACTTCCTGCACTTCCTCTACTTCGTCAACTCCGTCAACTTCGTCCACTTCGTCAACTTCGTCCACTTCGTCCACTTCGTCAACTTCGTCGATTTCGTCCATTTCGCCCACTTTCTCAAGTTCGTCCAGTTCTTCCACTTCCTCCACTTCGTCCACATTCTCCACTTCCTTCACTTCGTCCACTTCGTCAATTTCGTCCACTTCGTCCATTTCGTGCACTTCATCAACTTCGTCCACTTCCTCCATTTGGTCCACTTCCTCCACTTCCTCCATTTCGTCCACTTCCTCCACTTCCTCAACATCGTCCATTTCCTCCACTTCCTCCACTTCATTCACTTCCTCCAATTCCTCCACTTCCTCCACTTCCTCCACTTCCTCCACTTCCTCTATTTCGTCCACTTCGTCAAGTTCGTCCCCTTCCTCCACTTCCTCCACTTCCTTCACTTCCTCCACTTTGTCCACTTCGTCCAGTTCGTCCAGTTCGTCCTCTTCGTCAACTTCTTCCACTTCGTCCACTTCGTCAACTTCGTGCACTTCCTTCACTTCCTCAACATCATCCACTTCCTCCACTTCCTCTACTTCATTCACTTCCTGCACTTCTTCTACATCGTCAACTTCGTCCACTTCCTCCATTTCGTCAACTTCGTCCACTTCGTCAAGTTCGTCCACTTCTTCCACTTCCTCCACTTCGTCCACTTTGTCCACTTCGTCCACTTCGTCCACTTCCTCCACTTCGTCACTTCGTCCAATTCGTCCACTTCGTCCACTTCGTCAACTTCTTCCACTTCGTCCACTACGTCAACTTCGTGCACTGCCGCAACTTCCTCAACTTCGTCCACTTCCTCCACTTCATTCACTTCCTGCACGTCTTCCACTTCGTCCATTTTGTCCACTTCGTCAAGTTCGTCCACTTCCTCCACTTCCTCCACTTTTTCCACTTCGTCCACTTCGTCCACTTCGCCCACTTCGTCAACTTCGTCAACTTCGTCCACTTCGTCCACTACGTCCACTTCGTCCACTTCGTCAAGTTTGTTCGCTTCGTCCACTTCCTCTACTTCCTCCACTTCCTCCACTTCCACTAGTTTGTCCACTTCGTCCACTTCGTCAACTTCGTCAACTTCGTCCACTTCGTCCATTTCGTCCATTTCGTCGACTTCGTCAAGTTCGTGCAGTTCTTCCACTTCCTCCACTTCCTCCACATTCTCCACTTCCTCCACTTCGTCCACTTCGTCAATTTCGTCCACTTCCTCCCCTTCCTCCACTTCCACCATTTCGTCCACTTCCTCCACTTGATTCACTTCATCCACTTCTTCCACTTCGTCAACTTTGTCCACTTCCTCCACTTCATCCAATTCCTCCACTTTGTCAGCTTCGTCCTCTTGGTCCACTTCTTCCACCTCCTCCACTTCCTCCATTTCCTCCACGTCGTCAACTTCGTCAACTTCGTCCACTACGTCCACTTCGTCCACTTCGTCCACTTCGTCCACTTCGTCCACTTCGTCAAGTTCGTCCACTTCGTCCACTTCCTCTACTTCCTCCACTTCCTCCACTTCTTCCACTTCCTCCACTTCCTCCACTTCCTCCAGTTTGTCCATGTCGTCCACTTCGTCCACTTCGTCAACTTCGTCCACTTCGTCCATTTTCGTCAACTTTGTCAAGTTCGTCAAGTTCTTCCACTTCCTCCCCTTTGTCCACATTCTCCACTTCCTCCACTTCGTCCACTTCGTCAATTTCGTCCACTTCGTCCATTACGTCCACTTCATCCAGTTCGTCCACTTCCTCCACTTCGTCAACTTCGTCCACTTCCTCCACTTCCTCCACCTCCTCCACTTTGTGCACTTCGTCCACTTCGTCAACTTCCTCCACTTCCTCCACTTCGTCCACTTCTTCCAATTCCTCCACTTCGTCCACTTCCCCCACGTCCACCACTTCGTCCACTTCGTCAACTTCGTCCACTTCCTCCACTTCGTCCCGTTATTCCACTTTGTCCACATTCACCACTTCCTCCACTTCGTCAATTTCGTCCACTTCGTCCATTTCGTCCACTTCATCAAGTTCGTCCACTACCTCCACTTCGTCAAGTTCTTCAAGTTCGTCCACTTCGTCCACATCCTCAACTTCGTCCACATCCTCCAGTTCTTCCATTTCGTCCAATTCCTCAACATCATCCATTTCTCCACTTCCTCCACTTCATTCACTTCGTCCACTTCCTCCACTTCGTCCATTTCCTCCACTTCGTCCACTTCCTTCATTTCGTCAACTTTGTCCACTTCGTCCACTTCCTCAACTTTGTCCACTTCGTCCAATTCGTCCACTTCGTCCAATTCGTCAACTTCTTCCACTTCGTCCACTTCGTCAACTTCGTGCACTTCCTCCACTTCCTCAACATCGTCCACTTCCTGCACTTCATTCACTTCCTGCACTTCTTCCACTTCGTCAACTTCATCTACTTCCTCCATTTCGTCAACCTCGTCCACTTCGTCCATTTCGTCCACTGCGTCAAGTTTGTCCACTTCCTCCACTTCCTCCACTTGATCCACTTCGTCCACTTCGTCAACTTCCTCCACTTCGTCCACTTCTTCTACTTCGTCCACTTCCTGCACTTCCTCTACTTCGTCAACTCCGTCAACTTCGTCCACTTCGTCAACTTCGTCCACTTCGTCCACTTCGTCAACTTCGTCGATTTCGTCCATTTCGCCCACTTTCTCAAGTTCGTCCAGTTCTTCCACTTCCTCCACTTCGTCCACATTCTCCACTTCCTTCACTTCGTCCACTTCGTCAATTTCGTCCACTTCGTCCATTTCGTGCACTTCATCAACTTCGTCCACTTCCTCCATTTGGTCCACTTCCTCCACTTCCTCCATTTCGTCCACTTCCTCCACTTCCTCAACATCGTCCATTTCCTCCACTTCCTCCACTTCATTCACTTCCTCCAATTCCTCCACTTCCTCCACTTCCTCCACTTCCTCCACTTCCTCTATTTCGTCCACTTCGTCAAGTTCGTCCCCTTCCTCCACTTCCTCCACTTCCTTCACTTCCTCCACTTTGTCCACTTCGTCCAGTTCGTCCAGTTCGTCCTCTTCGTCAACTTCTTCCACTTCGTCCACTTCGTCAACTTCGTGCACTTCCTTCACTTCCTCAACATCATCCACTTCCTCCACTTCCTCTACTTCATTCACTTCCTGCACTTCTTCTACATCGTCAACTTCGTCCACTTCCTCCATTTCGTCAACTTCGTCCACTTCGTCAAGTTCGTCCACTTCTTCCACTTCCTCCACTTCGTCCACTTTGTCCACTTCGTCCACTTCGTCCACTTCCTCCACTTCGTCACTTCGTCCAATTCGTCCACTTCGTCCACTTCGTCAACTTCTTCCACTTCGTCCACTACGTCAACTTCGTGCACTGCCGCAACTTCCTCAACTTCGTCCACTTCCTCCACTTCATTCACTTCCTGCACGTCTTCCACTTCGTCCATTTTGTCCACTTCGTCAAGTTCGTCCACTTCCTCCACTTCCTCCACTTTTTCCACTTCGTCCACTTCGTCCACTTCGCCCACTTCGTCAACTTCGTCAACTTCGTCCACTTCGTCCACTACGTCCACTTCGTCCACTTCGTCAAGTTTGTTCGCTTCGTCCACTTCCTCTACTTCCTCCACTTCCTCCACTTCCACTAGTTTGTCCACTTCGTCCACTTCGTCAACTTCGTCAACTTCGTCCACTTCGTCCATTTCGTCCATTTCGTCGACTTCGTCAAGTTCGTGCAGTTCTTCCACTTCCTCCACTTCCTCCACATTCTCCACTTCCTCCACTTCGTCCACTTCGTCAATTTCGTCCACTTCCTCCCCTTCCTCCACTTCCACCATTTCGTCCACTTCCTCCACTTGATTCACTTCATCCACTTCTTCCACTTCGTCAACTTTGTCCACTTCCTCCACTTCATCCAATTCCTCCACTTTGTCAGCTTCGTCCTCTTGGTCCACTTCTTCCACCTCCTCCACTTCCTCCATTTCCTCCACGTCGTCAACTTCGTCAACTTCGTCCACTACGTCCACTTCGTCCACTTCGTCCACTTCGTCCACTTCGTCCACTTCGTCAAGTTCGTCCACTTCGTCCACTTCCTCTACTTCCTCCACTTCCTCCACTTCTTCCACTTCCTCCACTTCCTCCACTTCCTCCAGTTTGTCCATGTCGTCCACTTCGTCCACTTCGTCAACTTCGTCCACTTCGTCCATTTTCGTCAACTTTGTCAAGTTCGTCAAGTTCTTCCACTTCCTCCCCTTTGTCCACATTCTCCACTTCCTCCACTTCGTCCACTTCGTCAATTTCGTCCACTTCGTCCATTACGTCCACTTCATCCAGTTCGTCCACTTCCTCCACTTCGTCAACTTCGTCCACTTCCTCCACTTTGTCCACTTCCTCCACTTCCTCCATTTCGTCCACTTCCTCCACTTCCTCAACATCGTCCATTTCCTCCACTTCCTCCACTTCATTCACCTCCTCCACTTCCTCCACTTCGTCCACCTCCTCCACTTCCTCCATTTCGTCCACTTCGTCAAGTTCGTCCCCTTCCTCCACTTCCTCCACTTCCTCCACTTCCTCCACTTTGTTCACTTCGTCCACTTCGTCCTCTTCGTCAACTTCTTCCACTTCGTCCACTTCGTCAACTTCGTGCACTTCCTCCACTTCCTCAACATCGTCCACTTCCTTCACTTCCTCCACTTCATTCACTTCCTGCACTTCTTCTACTTCGTCAACTTCGTCCACTTCCTCCATTTCTTCAACTTCGTCCATTTCGTCCATTTCGTCAAGTTCGTCCACTTCCTCCACTTCCTCCACTTTGTATACTTCGTCTACTTCGTCTACTTCGTCCACTTCGTCAACTTCTTGCACTTCGTCCACAACGACAACTTCGTGCACTTCCACCACTTCCTCAATATCGTCCACTTCCTCCACTTCATTCACTTCCTGCACTTCTTCCACTTCCTCAACTTCGTCCACTTCCTCAATTTCGTCAACTACGTCCACTTCGTCCATTTCGTCCACTTCGTCAAGTTCGTCCACTTCCTCCACTTCCTCCACTTCGTCCAGTTCCTCCACTTCGCCCACTTCGTCAAGTTCGTCAACTTCCTCCACTTCCTCCACTTCTTCCACTTCGTCCACTTCCTCCACTTCGTCCACTTCGTCCACTTCGTCCACTTCGTCCACTTCGTCAACGTTGTCCACATCGTCAACTTCGTCAACTTCGTCCACTTCGTCAACTTCGTCAACTTCGTCCACTTTGTCAACTTCCTCCACTTCGTCCAGTTCCTCGTCTTCTTCCACTTCGTCCACTTCGACTACTTCCTCCACTTCCTCCACTTCCTCCACTTCCTCCACTTCATCCACTTCATCCACTTCGTCCACTTCGTCCACTTCGACCACTTCCTCCACTTCCTCCATTTCGTCCACTTCCTCCACTTCCTCCACTTCCTCAACATCGTCGATTTCTTCCACTTCCTCCACTTTAGTCACTTCATCCACTTCATCCACTTCTTACACTTCTTCCACTTCGTCAACTTTGTCCACTTCGTCCACTTGGTCCACTTCCTCCACTTCGTCCATTTGGTCCTCTTCGTCCACTTTGTCAACTTCGTCAACTTCGTCCACTTCTTCCACTTCCTCCACTTCCTCCACTTCTTCCACTTCGTCAACTTCCTCCATTCCTCCGCGTCGTCAACTTCGTCAACTTCGTCCACTTCGTCAACTTCCTCCACTTCCTCCAATTCATTCACTTCATCCACTTCATCCACTTCTTCCACTTCTTCTTCCACTTCGTCGACTTCCTCCACTTCCTCCGCTTCGTCAAGTTCGTCCAGTTCCTCCATCTCGTCCACCTCCTCCACTTCCTCAACATTGTCCATTTCGTCTACTTCCTCCACTCCATTCACTTCATCCACTTCTTCCACTTCGTTAACTTTTTCCACTTCCTCCACTTCCTCCACTTCGTCTACTTCTTCCACTTACTCCACTTTGTCCACTTCGTCCACTTCGTCCATTTCGTCCACTTCGTCAAGTTCATCCACTTCCTCTATTCCTCCACTTCCTCAACATCGTCCATTTCCTCTACTTCCTCCTCTTTACTCACTTCATCCACTTCTTCCACTTCGTCAACTTTGTCCACTTCCTCCACTTCGTCGACTTCGTCAACTTCGTCCACTTCGTCCACTTCATCCACTTCGTCCATTTCGTCCACTTCATCAGGTTCGTCCTCTTCCTCCACTTCCTCCAATTCCTCCACTTCCTCCACTTCGTGGACTTCGTCCACTTCCTCCACTTCGTCCATTTCGTCCACTTCTTCCACTTCCTCCAGTTTGTCCACTTCGTGCACTTCCTCCACCTCGTCCACGTCCCCAACTTCGTCCACTTCGTCCAATCCGTCCCCTTCGTCCACTTCGTCCCCTTCGTCCACTTCATCCACTTCGTCCCCTTCGTCCACTTCCTCCACTTCGTCCACTTTGTCCATTTCGTCCACTTCGTCATGTTCGTCAACTTCCTACATTTCCTCCACTTCCTCCACTTTGTAAACTTCCTCCACTTCGCCTACTTCGTCCTCTTCGTCCACTTCTTCATCATCTTCTTCCACTTCGTCCCATTCGTCAACTTCGTCAAGTTCGTCCCCTTCGTCCACTTCGCCCACTTCGTCAAGTTCGTCCCTTTCGTCCACTTCGTCAAGTTCGTCCATTTCATACACTCCCTCCACTTCCTCCACTTCGTTAACTTCCTCAACATCGTGCACTTCCTCCACTTCTTCCACTTCATTCACTTCCTGCACTTCTTCCACTTCGTCAACTTCGTCCACTTCCTCCACTTCGTCAATTTCCTCCACTTCCTCCACCTCCTGCACTTTCTCCACTTCAGCCACTTCGTCCACTTCGTCAACTTCCTCCACTTCCTCAACTTCGTCCACTTCATCCACTTCTTCCACTTCCTCCACTTCGTCCACTTCCTCCACTTCCCCCACTTCGTCCAGTACGTCAACTTCATCAACTTCGTCCACTTATTCAACTTCGTCCACTTCCTCAAATTCGTCCACTTCGTCCATTTCGTTCACTTCTTGAAGTTCGTCCACTTCCTCCACCTCCTCCACTTCCTCCACTTCCTCCACTTCCTTAACTTCCTCCACTTCCTCCACTTCGTCCACTTCTTCCACTTCGTCCACTTCTTCCACTTCGTCCACTTCGTCATGTTCATCCACTTCCTCTATTTCCTCCACTTCGTCCACTTCGCCCACTTCCTCCACTTCTGCCACATCCTCCACTTCCTCCACTTCCTCCACTTCCTTAACTTCCTCCACTTCCTCCACTTCGTCCACTTCTTCCACTTCGTCCACTTCTTCCACTTCGTCCACTTCGTCATGTTCATCCACTTCCTCTATTTCCTCCACTTCGTCCACTTCGCCCACTTCCTCCACTTCTGCCACATCCTCCACTTCCTCCACTTCCTCCACTTCGTCAACTTCGTCAAGTTCGTCCTCTTCGTCGACATCCTCCACTTCGTCAAGTTCGTCAACTTCCTCCACTTCCTCCACTTCTTCCACTTCATCAACTTTATCCACTTCGTCCACTTCGTCAACTTCGTCCACTTCGTCAACTTCTTCCACTTCGTGAACTTCGTTTACTTCGTCCACTCCCTCATTCCTCCACTTCGTTCACTTCCTATACTTCATCCTCTTCGTCCACTTCTTCATCTTCTTCTTCCACTTCGTCCACTTTGTCCAATTCGTCAACTTCGTGAAGTTCATCCTCTTCGTCCACATCGTCCACTTCGTCAACTTTGTCCACTTCCTCAACTTCCTCCATGATGAGAGGGTCGCACCTCCCACAAAAGTTGTGCATAAAAGAATGCAGTACAGTGCTAGGAAGTGACTCCTAGGTCGTCTCTCAAGGACCAATTTGGGTTCAGTCTCAGATCAAACACGTAGTGGGGGGGGGGAGTTTGTGAATATTTTTTTTTTATTTTTGGATGCGGAAAATTAAACTGGACTGGAAATTAAATAAAACAAAATTAAAAACGTTTGAACTAAATTTCGAAACTGTAAAAATTGACGGTAAAGGACATCAAAATAAAATAAACGCGTAATCCTTTTTTAAATACCCCGAGTGTGCTCTTCCTATTTCTCAATTAAAATTCAAACTAACCTCTAAAATAAATTAACACTTCATAAATAAAAACGTAACACTATGTCCTAAAATTGAAAACGTCACTGTTTGTAGAGAAAGCAAAATGAATATCCACAATAACATCATCGTCCAGCTCCAAAAATAAACCATCATGAACAACTTGAAGGCGATAAATAAAAAGACAATGTATCCAATGTTATAAGCTTGCGACGTATGAGCTCAAAGGGAGATAATAAAAGGCATATTATAGTCATTTAAAAGAAGCTTATCACAGAAACAACACAAGAAAATTTGCACGAACAGTAAAACACTGTGATTAATAAAACTACTTCAATCTAAATGTTTTCTAATATATATAATATAAGAAACAAGTTTTCATGCGTGAAAGAAGAAAAAGAAACCAAATCGTTGTGCTGCACCGCTTCAATCAATGGTTGCTGGAAGTGAGCCTTCAACCGTAGCCCTGCATTCTCAGTCACAAGCTTCTACTGTTCTTGCACCTCCTCACGGTCCACTGTCCAACTCTCTGCAGTCTCACCTCACGGCCCTCTACTCTCTACTCCTACACTACACTATTCTCCGGAACTCTACACTCACTATTGAAGCTTTTTTCTAGTCCACGGCTCTCTCCCCCTTTTATCCCCTTTTCGTTGCAGCCCATGCTTAATTAATTTTTTTTAAAGTATTTCTTCCGTACTGGACCGTGCCAATAATGAATGAGGGGGTTCTCCACTTTTATCCAATTAAGGGAAGGTTGCACCCCACTTTCTACGTGCTTCATTTTAAAAAGGAAGAAGACAAAAACATTCCCATTGCCAAATAAACAAATAATTTCCTTCTCTGAGTGTGTGGGCTTCCTCTCTCCTGTTTGCTTCTGGACCACTGCACCTTCATTCTCCTCGCCACCGTACTGCATGAAGCTGCTTCAGTCTTGCTTGCTAGGCCGTGAGCACCTCTTTGCTTGCTTCTTCTTTGCGTGTGGCTGCTGGAATGCAAACCACGAGAGACCCCCTTGGGTGGCTGCTGGACAAAGCCTTGATGCGTGTAGCTGCTTGCTGGATCTGTGCTGGATGTGCACCCCCAAACTGCTTTTCTCTGCTGGACCGTGAAGCTCCTTCACGCGTGATGCCTCCTGGACTCTACTGGATGCACCGCTGCTTCCCATGTGGCTTCGCTGTTGCTGAATGGAAGAAGGCGCTGGATGCGAATCAGCTGGGAGCGTGAAAGAATGGGCGTGTGCTGGACCGCAACTATTGGACGTGCGGCCTGGATGTGTGCGGACGTGCGCTGTCTTCCACTCTGCTGGACGTTCGTGCTGGATGTGTGCGGACGTGCTGGACGTGTGCGGACGTGCTGGACGTGCGCTGAAGTGTTGGACGCTCGTGCTATCCGCGAGAAGCCAAATCAGGACGTGCGTGCCATCTGCTGGACGCTCGTCGTGGGCGTGTGCTGAAGCTGCTGGACGCTCGTCGTGGGCGTGTGCTGAAGCTGCTGGACGTGCGCTGAAGTGTTGGACGCTCGTGCTTCTGTTGGGTGCAGGCCGTGAGCCTCTTTTTCTTCCAGCACCACTTCTTAGCTTCTCCAACCAAGCCCATCTCCATGTGCACTCCCATAATTTAAATCCACACCTCCTCAGATTACTATTTAGCCTCTAAATGTCCCAAATTGTATTTCCGAAATTTTCCCTACAATTAATAATGCAAATAATTAGCTCAAATCATTCAAATTAATTAAAATAAGAATTTCTGATCAAATTAAGCACAATTAGGAAAAATGGGAAAATACCAGACATTTAAGCACAATTCCCCGATTAATTCTAGTATAATAAACTAAGTGAAGTGAACAAAATATTGACTCATCAAAATAGACCACACTTAGTCTTTTGCACTCCTGGGCAAAATCAAGACGCAGATCAGGGAACAGTTCCAAGGACATCTAGGGTATGACACAAACTTAGCACATAGAAAACAAAGACTCGCAAGGAAACAAACAGAATTTACACAGTCCTCAAGAAATCTGGACAGAGAAAAGAAGTAGACATTTCCAACACAGAATGAATCTGAGAAAGCAGATACTCATGAAATCATCCAATCAATTCAAGACATGGCAAAATGATCAATCAGCTCAAGAGGTGAATCAAAAGCAACAAAACCTCACAGATGCACTATCACTGTATCTCTCAAGTGTATAAGGTAAAGAATTTCAACTCAATGCACTCAAGAAAGCAAACAACAACAGACTTGGCAAACCTCTAATATCAACATTCAAAACATATGCATGTTCAAATCAAAAGGTCTTTTATGGGTGAAATGGGGCCAAGGACAAGGTAGGATAAATATGGATGAGAAGCTACAAACCAAAAGAAATAGAGGAGCAATGGGGAACAAGTGTAAACACAGTCAAATCACACCCAGACCTGTAATTCAATCCTCTTCTTGACTCCATTATTCACAAAATATTTTTTTTTTAATTTTTTTTTTTCTCATTTTTCTCTATTTTTTTATTTTTATTTTTTTTCATCCTGTCTCTTTTCTTTTCTCTCTTTAGCACACAACTATAAGAGATGAGATATAAATCATATTTCTGAACACAAAACAAGAAGAGGAACCAACTAGCCAACTCATAAGAATCCCTAAGGAGACCACACTTGTTCCCAAAACACTTCCAAAGCTCCAAAATTTCCTAAGGTTAAGGTAATCATGATTTTTCACTTAGAGCTAGTGTATGAGCTTCAAAACAAAGAAATGAGGAAAGTATAGGCTCAAAAGGGTTTTCAAAGAATCAGAACAAGGTAAGCTTATTTGGCTAGAGAGGTGATGGACAAATTTGTAAGCACCAAAATATGATGTCACAAACTTGTTTCACAATCGGCAAGTATGACCGAATCGTTCAAGTAATAAAACTTGGTAAGACCAAGTATCGTTCTTCCCAAAGGACTCACGGCCTAGTTTAGTTATGTGGTTTCTTGATTAACTAAGACTTACAAACGAAATATTTAGGTTTAAAATGCAAGACAGAAAATAAACATGTATGCATGAATTTTGATCAATGGCAAAGACAAAAGATAAACACTTTCAATGGAATATATGAATGAATATGTTGTTGGGGGTCAATTTCATCTTATCCACTCTCATATATTTTAGGAATTCATCATTCAAATCATCATTGTTAATGCCACTCACTAATGTACCATTCTAGATGGCTTCTCCCTAATCAAATAGTTCATACAATTCCTAGCATTCCTAATGATTAGTTCATTACCGCAGGAGCTTAAGGCAACCAATATAATATTGTCAGTAAAATATTGGGAGAAATTCCCCGGATCTAGATTTCCCCGTACGTGTCCGTATCAACAAAACCAATAATCATGCATTAGAATGAGTTAAACAATGCAAGCATTGAGCAAAGAGGAAAAACCCTAACGAATGATGAAAAGAAAGCATATGTCTTAATTCAAAGATGTATTCAACAAATCCATATATGAGAGCTTCAAGAGATTACATTGATTCCCCAACAAACATACAAGGTTTAGTTCACCATATTCATGGTGAACCTAGATGAATAACAATGAAAGTATGAAAGAATAAACCCAATAAAGGTGAAGAGGTAGCCTGAGCATCCAAGATCCTCCTTCAAAGGGGTGAAAGAGAGAGTGTTTGCCTCGTTTCTGCCAAAGATCCTAACTAAAGGACGTGCAAGCCCTTAAATACTAATCTAGAGTTACAAAAGATTATAAAAGTCCAAGCCCAAAAAGGGCCGCTCAGCGCCATTTACCGCTCAGCGGTGGTTACGCGTCTTCTTTCTTCCCCTCAGCGGCCATTTTGCCCCTCAGCGGTTCCAACGTCACCTCTTGAGTGCCGCTCAGCGGTAGTTTGCCGCTGAGCGGTGCCTTCGACTTCTCCTTTTTGCACTCTTTCTTGTCTTTTCTAATGTCCTCTCTCTCATTCTTCACTTCTTTCACCAAATTCACCTCAAAACCTGCACAAAAACACTCAAATCAAGCATAAACCTGTCCAGCTCTCTTATTTCTGAAAATATAAACAAAATGCATGATTTCAAGCTAGTTTCTAAGTCTAAAGGTTGCTTTTAGTATCACTTTTAAGCATGAAAATAACAGTTTTTCAACTGTTATCAAGAGGCTCAAAAACAAAAGTGCCTTTATCACTTCCAAACATGCATATCAATCAAGAATTATCAACAAGAGTCAAGCCAAGGCATATGTGCAAGCAATCAGGAGATATATCACACACAAGAAAGAACA
Organism: Vigna umbellata; assembly: GCF_029865625.1. NCBI lineage: Eukaryota > Viridiplantae > Streptophyta > Magnoliopsida > Fabales > Fabaceae > Vigna > Vigna umbellata. The sequence continues at coordinate 47,364,298 of NC_142173.1, read as the reverse complement.
TAAAGTGGCTCAAATCTCACACAGGGTAATTATGTCACAATCAATTCAACTCTCAAAAATCATAATCATCTTCCAAGCAGAGAAAAGCAAGGATTTCAAACAAATAAGTATCAATCAAGTGAAGGAAATGATAAGTCTACAACCCAAACAAAGTCCAGAAATCAAGAGAAACATGTAAAACTGTATACAAGACAAAACAAAAACTACCTAGAAAAGAAAAAAAATTTAACCAAGAAAACAAAAACTAACGAAGAAAAATAAAAATCTCCCCCAATAGACCACACTTAAACTACACAGTGTCCTCAATGTGTTCTAAGCATAAGATCAGAAATCAAAACAATGAACAGATCATGGACAAGTGCAACGAAAGTAGGGAAAGGGGGAGAAGAGAGAAAGAAAACTCCCCTTATCATGGTGGCAGTTGCCAATTTTGGACTTGAAGGGAGATATCTTCCACCATTGGATCCAGCAAGGAAGTTGTGAGGAAGAATTGCTTCATCCTCCAGATTTGATCTAGCAGGGAAATGTCTTCCACAGCTGGATCTAAGTAGTAATTGTTGATGAGCGGGTTCAGCAGGTGCCAATTGATCTTCAAACCGTTTTTCAGGCTAGCACCTTTGTCATCAATTGTGGGTGCTTGTTGATTAAATACATATGTACCTCCTGCATCATGGTTAGTGCAATGTGTCTCTACAGAAATTTCATGCAGGCGTATAACACCCAATCCTATTGTAACTGGCTGAACCTTAGATACATCCTCAGAACATGAATCAATTTCAATTTCAGAAACATTATCAACCACAGACTTAGATTCATGTTCGGTGCATGGATAAGAAGTATTCAGATATGATGGCAAAAGTGGTTTCTCATCAGGCAGAGAGGGAAAATTAAAAGCATTCTCATCAACAATATAATCATCAATAACATACCCATCAACAGCATAATCATGAAAAGCATATTCATCAACAGCATAATCAAATTTAGGTATGTTTACCTCTACTTCCCTGAAGGTTGGAAGAGTGGTAGAAGATGAAGGTGGTCTACCTGGTTTAGAATTACTGCTTATTTCTGCCTGCTCCTCAAAATAATCATCAGTCTCCTCAGGTGCAAGGGTAGGGAAATAGGATGATGGGAAAGTAGATGGCACAGTAGTAAGCTCATGACTCTTCTCCCCATCTTCTATGTTGATGCCACTATCATCATCATCTGGAATCTGAACAGTCTGAAATGGTAACTCTGAATCTTGAGACTGTTCCTCAGTGAGTTGAGTGGCCATCTGCCCTATCTGATCAGTCATACTCTGAATGGCAGCTCCTATTTCTTGCTGGAACTGCATGTTCTCTTGCTGAAACTGAAGGTTCTGCATGGTCATCTGCTCCAACAACTCCTGCAATGTAGGGTCAGAGGTAGAAGGCTGAGGAGCTATTTGGGCAGGAGCATCATATTGCTGACTTTGGTATTGCTGGACTGGTGGAGGCATACAAGTACTCTGGAATGGTGGTTCTTGATAATGATGTTGTGGAGCATTGTACCATCCCAAGGTAGGGTCATTCCATCCAAGACCGTTGTCGTATCCATCTTGCACATGGGAGAATTTGCTCAGAAACTAATGCTCAAGATATCCCCAATCGGTAACGGATCTCAGAGGAAGAGAGTCTTTCCAATCCTTAGCTGCTCCTTGTAATGAATGCGGAAATGCGCTCAAGAAAATGTAATCAAGAGGGACATCTGGAGGCTTCATTGAAGAGCACATGATGTGGAGCTCCTCCAAATGTCTGTGTGGGCATTCTCCTGCAAAACCATGAAACTTAGGCAGCAAATGTATCAGTCAAGGGGTGAGATCGCAATGAAGATCATCCTCCTTAAGTGAAACCGGCTCACAAAGAGCACTCTCAGAAATTAGAGGATGAGTCATATTGTTCTCAACATAGAAATCAGCAGAATATGAATTACAATCAGAGTAACATGCAGAAGGAGAATCATAATCAGAGGCACTAGCAAAACAAGCAGTATTCACGAAATCAGAATAGGTAGACATGGAAAAAGAAAAATACTACAAATTACGAAACAAATAAAACACAACACCTTTATACATGCAACACGCACACACAAAACAGAACATCACATCACATCACAACACAAGACAAAACACAACACACACAAACACAACAAAAACCTAAGACCGAACCATTGGTCCCCGGCAACGGCGCCATTTTGATGAGAGGGTCGCACCTCCCACAAAAGTTGTGCATAAAAGAATGCAGTACAGTGCTAGGAAGTGACTCCTAGGTCGTCTCTCAAGGACCAATTTGGGTTCAGTCTCAGATCAAACACGTAGTGGGGGGGGGGGAGTTTGTGAATTTTTTTTTTTTTTGGATGCGGAAAATTAAACTGGACTGGAAATTAAATAAAACAAAATTAAAAACGTTTGAACTAAATTTCGAAACTGTAAAAATTGACGGTAAAGGACATCAAAATAAAATAAACGCGTAATCCTTTTTTAAATACCCCGAGTGTGCTCTTCCTATTTCTCAATTAAAATTCAAACTAACCTCTAAAATAAATTAACACTTCATAAATAAAAACGTAACACTATGTCCTAAAATTGAAAACGTCACTGTTTGTAGAGAAAGCAAAATGAATATCCACAATAACATCATCGTCCAGCTCCAAAAATAAACCATCATGAACAACTTGAAGGCGATAAATAAAAAGACAATGTATCCAATGTTACAAGCTTGCAACGTATGAGCTCAAAGGGAGATAATAAAAGGCATATTATAGTCATTTAAAAGAAGCTTATCACAGAAACAACACAAGAAAATTTGCACGAACAGTAAAACACTGTGATTAATAAAACTACTTCAATCTAAATGTTTTCTAATATATATAATATAAGAAACAAGTTTTCATGCGTGAAAGAAGAAAAAGAAACCAAATCGTTGTGTTGCACCGCTTCAATCAATGCTTGCTGGAAGTCAGCCTTCAACCGTAGCCCTGCATTCTCAGTCACAAGCTTCTACTGTTCTTGCACCTCCTCACGGTCCACTGTCCAGCTCTCTGCAGTCTCACCTCACGGCCCTCTACTCTCTACTCCTACACTACACTATTCTCCGGAACTCTACACTCACTACTGAAGCTTTTTTCTAGTCCACGGCTGTAACATCCCAAAATACAGTAATTACCATAAATCAGAATTAATTACAATTAACAGTAAAACCAAGCAGTCTTTATATACTGAAAAAAAAAGGTCCAGAGCCGAACGGCTTCAGTACAAAAATAACGCGCTTAAAGCGTATACAGAGGTAACTAGAACGAACGGTTAAAGTACAAGAATATAGTAGATAAGGACGAACGGTTTTACAAAAAGATATAACCGAATGTCCATCCCAAAAACGATCGTCTTAAACTATAACATAAGGACGAGCGTACTACTGCTCCGCCTTTACTTCAACTTCAACCAAGTTTTCTTCTTCGATCACATCCTCCAGGGTAGCCTCGCCTTCTGCTCACATCCACACGGATGATCATTGCAAGACAGGACGAACGTACAAAGACAGTATGACAACACAAGGAAAAACGAAAGGGTAAGCTTATAATATTTAATTCATACAATTAACACATACATTTAACATTTCCATTCACACATACAACATGTAACTTAACATAGAACAACATAGATATATATATATATATATATATATATAT
>NC_142173.1:46609430-46674648 GCF_029865625.1 Vigna umbellata | reverse complement strand
GACGAAGTTGACGAAGTGGAGGAAGTGGAAGTTGACGAAGTGGAGGAAATGGACGAAGTTGAGGAAGTGGAGGGAAGTGGAGAGAAGTGAACGAATTCGACGAAGTTGAAGAAGTGGAAGAAGTGGACGAAGTGGAGGAAATGGACGAAGTGAAAGAAGTGAACGAAATGGACGAAGTGGAGGAAGTGGACGAAGTGGAAGTGGACGAAATGGACGAAGTGGAGGAAGTGGAGGAAGTGGAGGAAGTGCAGGAAGTGGAGGAAGTGGACGAAGTTGACGAAATGGACGAAGTGGACGAAGTGGAGGAAGTGGAGGAATGAAGGAAGTGGACAAAGTTGACGAAATGGACCAAGTGGACGAAGTGGAGGAAGCGGAGGAAGAGGACGAAGTGGAGGAAGTGGAGGAAGTTGACGAAGGGGACGAAATGGACATAGTGGATGAAGTGGCGGAAGTTGACGAAGTGGAGGAAGTGGAGGAAGTGGAAAAAGTGGAGGAAGTGGAGCAACTGAGGAAGTGGAGGAAGTGGAGGAAGTCGACGAAGTGGACGAAGTTGACGAAGTGGACGAATTTTAAGAAGTGGACGAAGTGGAAGAAGTGGCCGAAGTGTACGAAGTTGACGATGTTGAAGAAGTGGACGAAGTGGAGGAAGTGGACGAAGTTGACGAAGTACACGAAGTTGACAAAGTACACGAAGTTGACGAAGTGGAGGAAGTGGACGACGTGGAGGATGTTTAGGAAGTGGAGGAAGTGGACGAACTGGGGGAAGTGGACGAAGTTGACGAAGTGGAGGAAGTGCATGAAGTTGACGAAGTGGAGGAAGAGAACGAAGTGGAGGAAGTGAACGAAGTCGACGAAGTTGAAGAAGTGGAAGCAGTGGACGAAGTGGACGAAGTGGATGAAGTGGAGGAAGTGGAGGAGGTGGACAAAGTTGACGAAGTGGACGAAGTTGACGAAGTGGAGTAAGTGGACGAAGTGGAGGAAGTGGACGAAGCGGACGAAGCAGACGAAGTTGACGAAGTGGAGGAAGTGCAGGAAGTGGAGGAAGTTGAGGAAGTTGAGGAAGTGGAGGAAGTGAAGGAAGTGGACGAAGTTGACGAAGTTGAGGAAGTGGAGGAAGTGGAGGAAGTTGACGAAGTGGACGAAGTTAACGAAGGTGAAGAAGTGGAGGAAGTTGAGGAAGTGGACGAAGTGGACGAAGTGGACGAGGTGGACGAATTGGACGAAGTGGATGGAGTTGAGGAAGTGGACGTAGTGGATGATGTGGACGAAGTTGACGAAGTAGAGGAAGTGGATCGAAGTTGATGAAGTTGACGAAGTGGACGAAGTGGAGGAAGTGGAGGAAGTTGACAAAGTGGAGGAAGTGGAAGAAGTGGACGAAGTGGACGAAATGGACGAAGTGGACGAAATGGACGAAGTTGACGAAGTGGACGAAGTGGAGGAAGTGGACGAAGTTGACGAAGTGGAGGAATTGGACGTAGTGGAGGAAGTGGAGGAAGTGCAGGAAGTAGAGGAAGTTGAGGAAGTTGAGGAAGTGGAGAAAGTGGAGGAAGTTGAGGAAGTTGAGGAAGTGGACGAAGTTAACGAAGGGGAAGAAGTGGAGGAAGTTGAGGAAGTGGAGGAACTGGACGAAGTTGACGAAGTGGACGAAGTGGACGAAGTGGACGAAGTGGACGAAGTGGACGAAGTGGACGAAGTGGACGAAGTGGACGAAGTGGACGAAGTGGACGAAGTGGACGAAGTGGAGGATATGGACGAAGTTGACGAAGTGGAGGAAGTGGACGAAGCTGATGAAGTGGAGGAAGTTGAGGAAGTGGAGGAGGTGGACGTAGTTGACGAAGTGGAGTAAGTGGAGGAAGTGGAGGAAGTGGAGGAAGTGGACGAAGCGGACGAAGTGGACGAAGTTGAGGAAGTTGAGGAAGTGGAGGAAGTGGAGGAAGTGGAGGAACTGGACGAAGTTGATGAAGTGGAGGATGTGGAGGAAGTGGAGGAAGTGGAGGAAGTGGAGGAAGTGGACGAATTGGACGAAGTTGAGGAAGTTGAGGAAGTTGAGGAAGTGGAGGAAGTGGATGAAGTTGACGAAGTGGACTGATGAGAGGGTCGCACCTCCCAACAAAAGTTGTGCATAAAAGAATGCAGTATAGACTAGGAAGTGACTCCTAGGTCGTCTCTCAAGGACCAAATTGTGGTTCAGTCTCAGATCAAACACGTAGTGGGTGGGGGTTTGTGATTTTTTTATGAATGCAAGTGAACTAATTCAAAACAGGAACATAAACACGGATGTAAACACAGGATTAAAACAGTTGATCACTTAAGCTAACATCATAACTAAAATATCACAACCAAGAAAAAGAGAGAACATTAAAATGAAAAATGCTTAAACCAAATTAAAAGTGTAACATTGAGCTAAACAATTAAATGCAAACTGAGAATTAAAACACCAATTTTAAAGCTGGATGTGTCGCTCCAAATTAAATCACCCTTGTCCTCTAAAACTCTTTCACCGTGGCCTCCTCCATCAAAATTGATTTCTCCTCTTCCTTTAATCAATGCTTCTAACCTTTAAACAAAAAAATCAATTCCCCTACTGCTGAAACAAAAAAAAAACCGAGAGCTAGTGCCATGTGGGTGGAACCGAAACGTGACACCACTCCCCTGCTCCACTTTCCCGTGCACACCATACAGCTCCTGGAATCGGCTACTTTCATTTTTTTTTTCCAAAGCTTCACACGTCCCATCATCCTAGGGTGCGTGTTTCTCCCACGCTGTGACACCTACTCCAATCTAATTCCTATCTTCATTTTTTTATCCACCACCGTATGTGCCATTCTTCTAGACATCCTTTTTCCTTACCTTTATCCACCTTCCCGTGCACCATTATCTACTCCCATCAAATCAAAAATTCTCAGAGAAATGAAAGAATTGCATCACGTGGGTGCTTCTTCTTTCTTCACGTAATTCACCAGCCACTGCCACTTGTTGCTTTCTAAAGTGGATGACTTATTCTCCACATGGAAGCTGCACGTGACCTCCAGCAGCTTGGAGGCTTTCTTCCAGCTAGTGGCAGCTCTTTTATTACAAAAAATGTTCAAAAGCCAAAAACCAAGTGAAGGTGACAACCGTGAACGTTCTTCAAATTAAAAATTGTTTGAACCAAAGAAATAAAAAGGGCCATGTTTAATCAGCAAAATAGAAAGTGAAGCTTTTTCTTTCATTCATCATGAAATGAGCGTAAAAACCATTCTGAGACTTCAAGAACACAAGCCAAGAAAACAAAACGTGACAAGTGGCGGTTCTAACACGTCCCAGCTCTCTCCCGTAAAAGCCATCTCCTTTCACAAAGAATCAGCGTGTACCACTTCTATGCTGGACGTGTTCAACAGCTTTCTTCTCTCTAGCAAGAAATAAAACTCCAATCACCAGCTGAGATGAAAATGATTCACCGAGTGCTCCTCACAGCTCCTGGAATCAGCGCATCTTCTTTCCAAATTAAAAATCACTATGCAGTCCAATAATGAAGCATTACCGGACCGAAGCTTCACTCAAAAATTTTATGATCAAAATGAAATTAAATGGCAAATTCAAAACGTAACAGCGTGCCTATTTTTTTCATTGCTTCCAAACTTCAAAACCGCGTTTCCAACCCCTCCACTCAAAAAGAAAAAGAGCGTGTGGCAAGTGGCGGCTTAACCTAAAGGCCGTGTGTCTCCCCTTTAATGAGGGTGGGGTCCACACAAAAGAAAAACCCTAGGTCTAAGTCATTAATTTCTAATTTTGGGTCTAATCTAATTTACCAAAAATTGACCCAAAATATAAGAGTTGATACAGAAATTTTAAACTACTGAATTACAATTTAATTAATTTCTAAAATGTCTGTGTGGAGAGTCTTGAATTTATTTGGCATTCTTCCTGATGTCCCAAAATGTATTTCCGAAATTTTCCTGCAATCCAAAATGCATTTAATCAGCTCAAATATTCCAAATTAATTAAAATAAAAATTTCCGATCAAATTGAGCACAATTAGGAAAAATGGAAAATACTAGACAATTAAGTACAATTCCCTGGTTTATTTAAGTGCAATCAACTAAATATAATTCAAGAAATAACGACTCATCAAAATAGACCACACTTAGTCTTTTGCACTCCTGGGCAAAACCAAGACGAAAACCAGGGAACTACTCAAACATCAGGGAGCTGACACAGACTCGACAGACAGACAACAAAGACTCAACAAGGATAGAAACAGAATTACACAGTTCTCCAGGAATCTGGACCAAGAAAGGAAGTAGACAATATCCAACACAGAATCAATCAGAGAAAGCAGATACTCATGAAATCATCCAAGCAATTCAAGACATGGCAAAATGATCAATCAGCTCAAGAGGTGAATCAAAGCAACATAACCTCACAGATGCACTATCAGTGTTTCTCTCAAGTGTTTAGGGTAAATCAATGTCACTCAATGCACTCAAGAAAGCAAACAACAACAGACTTGGCAAACCTCTAATATCAACACTCAAAACATATGCATGTTCAAATCAAAAGGTCTTTTATGGGTGAAATGGGGCCAAGGACAAGGGAGGATAAATATGGATGAGAAGCTACAAACCAAAATAAATAGAGGAGCAATGGGGAACAAGTGTAAACACAGTCAACTCACAGTCGACGAAGTTGACGAAGTGAATGAAGTTGACGAAGTGGACGACGTGGAGGAAGTGGAGGAAGTGGAGGAAGTGGAGGAAGTGGACGAAGATAACGAATTGGAGGAAGTGGACGAAGTTGACGAAGTGGAGGAAGTGCACGAAGTTGACGAAGTGGAGGAAATGGACGAAGTTGACGAAGTGGAGGAAGTGGAGGAAGTGAACGAATTCGACGAAGTTGAAGAAGTGGAAGAAGTGGACGAAGTGGAGGAAATGGACGAAGTGAAAGAAGTGAACGAAATGGACGAAGTGGAGGAAGTGGACGAAGTGGACGAAGTGGACGAAATGGACGAAGTGGAGGAAGTGGAGGAAGTGCAGGAAGTGGAGGAAGTGGACGAAGTTGACGAAATGGACGAAGTGGACGAAGTGGAGGAAGTGGATGAATGAAGGAAGTGGACAAAGTTGACGAAATGGACCAAGTGGACGAAGTGGAGGAAGCGGAGGAAGAGGACGAAGTGGAGGAAGTGGAGGAAGTTGACGAAGGGGACGAAATGGACATAGTGGATGAAGTGGCGGAAGTTGACGAAGTGGAGGAAGTGGAGGAAGTGGAAAAAGTGGAGGAAGTGGATGAAGTGGAGCAACTGAGGAAGTGGAGGAAGTCGACGAAGTGGACGAAGTTGACGAAGTGGACGAATTTTAAGAAGTGGACGAAGTGGAAGAAGTGGCCGAAGTGTACGAAGTTGACGATGTTGAAGAAGTGGACGAAGTGGAGGAAGTGGACAAAGTTGACGAAGTACACGAAGTTGACAAAGTACACGAAGTTGACGAAGTGGAGGAAGTGGACGACGTGGAGGAAGTTTAGGAAGTGGAGGAAGTGGACGAACTGGGGGAAGTGGACGAAGTTGACCAAGTGGAGGAAGTGCATGAAGTTGACGAAGTGGAGGAAGAGAACGAAGTGGAGGGAAGTGGAACGAAGTCGACGAAGTTGAAGAAGTGGAAGAAGTGGACGAAGTGGACGAAGTGGACGAAGTGGACGAAGTGAACGAAGTGAACGAAATGGACGAAGTGGACGAAATGGATGAAGTGGACGAAGTGGACAAAGTGGAAAAAGTGGACGAATGGGAGGAAGTTGACGAAGTGGAGGAAGTCGATGAAGTGGACGAAGTTGACGAAGTGGACGAAGTTGACGAAGTGGACGAAGTTGACGAAGTGGACGAAGTGGAGGAAGTGGAGGAAGTGGACGAAGTTGACGAAGTGCACGAAGTTTAAGAAGTGGAATAAGTGGAAGAAGTGGAACGAAGTGGACGAAGTGTACGAAGTGGACGAAGTGGAGGAAATGGACGAAGTTGACGATGTTGACGAAGTGGACGAAGTGGACGAAGTGGACGAAGTGGACGAAGTGGACGAAGTGGACGAAGTGGACGAAGTGGAGGAGGTGGACGAAGTTGACGAAGTGGACGAAGTGGAGGAAGTGGACGAAGCGGACGAAGCAGACGAAGTTGACGAAGTGGAGGAAGTGCAGGAAGTGGAGGAAGTTGAGGAAGTTGAGGAAGTGGAGGAAGTGAAGGAAGTGGAACGAAGTTGACGAAGTTGAGGAAGTGGAGGAAGTGGAGGAAGTTGACGAAGTGGACGAAGTTAACGAAGGTGAAGAAGTGGAGGAAGTTGAGGAAGTGACGAAGTGGACGAAGTGGACGAGGTGGACGAATTGGACGAAGTGGATGGAGTTGAGGAAGTGGACGTAGTGGATGATGTGGACGAAGTTGACGAAGTAGAGGAAGTGGATCGAAGTTGATGAAGTGGACGAAGTGGACGAAGTGGAGGAAGTGGAGGAAGTTGACGAAGTGGAGGAAGTGGAAAAGTGGACGAAGTGGACGAAATGGACGAAGTGGACGAAATGGACGAAGTTGACAAAGTGGACAAAGTGGAGGAAGTGGACGAAGTTGACGAAGTGGAGGAATTGGACGTAGTGGAGGAAGTGGAGGAAGTGCAGGAAGTAGAGGAAGTTGAGGAAGTTGAGGAAGTGGAGAAAGTGGAGGAAGTTGAGGAAGTTGAGGAAGTGGACGAAGTTAACGAAGGGGAAGAAGTGGAGGAAGTTGAGGAAGTGGAGGAACTGGACGAAGTTGACGAAGTGGACGAAGTGGACGAAGTGGACGAAGTGGACGAAGTGGACGAAGTGGATGAAGTGGACGAAGTGGACGAAGTGGAGGAGGTGGAGGAATTGTACGAAGTGGACGAAGTGGAGGAAGTGGACGTAGTGGACGAAGTGGACGAAGTGAAGAAAGTGGAGGAAGTGGAGGAAGTTGAGGAAGTGGAGGAAGTGGAGAAGTGGAGGAACTAGACGAAGTGGACGAAGTTGATGTAGTGGACGAAGTGGACGAAGTGGAGGAAGTGGAGGAAGTGGAGGAAGTGGAGGAAGTGGACAAATTGGACAAAGTTGACCAAGTGAAGGTAGTGGAGGAAGTTGACGAAGTTGACGAAGTGGACGAAGTTAACGAAGGGGAAGAAGTGGAGGAAGTTGAGGAAGTGGAGGAAGTGGACGAAGTTGACGAAGTGGACGAAGTGGAAGAAGTGGACGAAGTGGACGCAGTGGACGAAGTGGACGAGGTGGAGGAATTGGACGAAATGGACGAAGTGGAGGAAGTGGACGTAGTGGAGGAAGTGGACGAAGTGGACGAAGTGGACGAAGTTGACGAAGTAGAGGAAGTGGATCGAAGTTGATGAAGTTGACGAAGTTGAGGAAGTGGAGGAAGTGGACGAAGTGGACGAAGTGGAAGAAGTGGACGAAGTGGAAGAAATGGACGAAGTGGAGGAAATGGACGAAGTTGACGAAGTGGACGAAATGGAGGAAGTGGACGAAGTTGACGAAGTGGAGGAAGTGGACGAAGGTGACGAAGTGGAGGAAGTGGACGACGTGGAGGAAGTGGAGGAAGTGGAGGAAGTGGAGAAAGCAGACGAACTGGGCGAAGTGGACGAAGTTGACGAAGTGGAGGAAGTGGATGAAGTTGACGAAGTGGAGGAAATGGACGAAGTTGACGAAGTGGAGGAAGTGGAGGAAATGGAGGAAGTGAACGAAGTCGACGAAGTTGAAGAAGTGGAAGAACTGGACGAAGTGGAGGAAATCGACGACGTTGACGAAGTAGTCGAAGTGGACGAAGTGGACGAAGTGAACGAAATGGACGAAGTGGACGAAGTGGACGAAATGGACGAAATGGATGAAGTGCGCGAAGTGGACAAAGTGGAAGAACTGGACGAAGTGGCGGAAGTTGACGAAGTGGAGGAAGTGGATAAAGTGGAGGAAGTGGATGAAGTGGAGGAACTGAGGAAGTGGACGAAGTTGACGAAGTAGACGAAGTGGTGGAAGTGGAGGAAATGAACCAAGTGGAGGAAGTGGACGAAGCGGACGAAGCGGACGAAGTTGACGAAGTGCAGGAAATGCAGGAAGTGGAGGAAGTGGAGGAAGTTGACAAAGTGGAGGAAGTGGAAGAAGTGGACGAAGTGGACGAAATGGATGAAGTGGACGAAGTGGACGAAATGGACGAAGTTGACGAAGTGGACGAAGTGGACGAAGTGGACGAAGTTGACGAAGTGGAGGAATTGGACGTAGTGGAGGAAGTGGAGGAAGTGCAGGAAGTGGAGGAAGTTGAGGAAGTTGAGGAAGTGGAGGAAGTGGAGGAAGTTGAGGAAGTTGAGGAAGTGACGAAGTTAACGAAGGGAAGAACTGGAGGAAGTTGACGAAGTGGACGAAGTGGACGAAGTTGACGAAGTGGACGAAGTGGACAAGGTGGAGGAATTGGACGAAGTGGAGGAAGTGGAGGAAGTGGACGTAGTGGAGGAAGTGGAGGAAGTGCAGGAAGTGGAGGAAGTTGAGAAAGTGGAGGAAGTGGAGGAAGTGGAGGAAGTGGAGGAAGTGGCGGAAGTGGAGGAACTAGACGAAGTGGACGAAGTTGATGAAGTGGATGAAGTGGAGGAAGTGGAGGAAGTGGAGGAAGTGGACGAATTGGACAAAGTTGACCAAGTGAAGGAAGTGGAGGAAGTTGACGAAGTGGACGAAGTTAACGAAGGGGAAGAAGTGGAGGAAGTTGAGGAAGTGGAGGAAGTGGACGAAGTTGACGAAGTGGACGAAGTGGACGAAGTGGAAGAAGTGGACGAAGTGGACGCAGTGGACGAAGTGGACGAGGTGGAGGAATTGGACGAAATGGACGAAGTGGAGGAATTGGACGTAGTGGAGGAAGTGGACGAAGTGGACGAAGTTGACGAAGTAGTGGAAGTGGATCGAAGTTGATGAAGTTGACGAAGTGGAGGAAGTGGACGAAGTGAACGAAGTGGAGGAAGTGGAAGAAGTGGAGGAAGTGGACGAAATGGATCGAAGTTGATGAAGTTGACGAAGTGGAAGAAATGGACGAAGTGGACGAAGTGGAGGAAATGGACGAAGTTGACGAAGTGGACGAAATGGAGGAAGTGGACGAAGTTGACGTAGTGAAGGAAGTGGACGAAGGTGACGAAGTGGAGGAAGTGGACGACGTGGAGGAAGTGGAGGAAGTGGAGAAAGCGGACGAACTGGGCGAAGTGGACGAAGTTGACGAAGTGGAGGAAGTGGATGAAGTTGACGAAGTGGAGGAAATGGACGAAGTTGACGAAGTGGAGGAAGTGGAGGAAATGGAGGAAGTGAACGAAGTCGACGAAGTTGAAGAAGTGGAAGAAGTGGACGAAGTGGAGGAAATGGACGACGTTGACGAAGTGGTCGAAGTGGACGAAGTGGACGAAGTGAACGAAATGGACGAAGTGGACGAAGTGGACGAAATGGACGAAATGGATGAAGTGGGCGAAGTGGACAAAGTGGAAGAAGTGGACGAAGTGACGGAAGTTGACGAAGTGGAGGAAGTGGATAAAGTGGAGGAAGTGGATGAAGTGGAGGAACTGAGGAAGTGGACGAAGTTGACGAAGTGGACGAAGTGGAGGAAGTGGAGGAAGTGGAGTAAGTGGAGGAAGTGGACGAAGTGGAGGAAGAGGACGAAGCGGACGATGCGGACGAAGCGGACGAAGCGGACGAAGTTGACGAAGTTGACGAAGTGGAGGAAGTGCAGGAAGTGGAGGAAGTGGAGGAAGTTGACGAAGTGGAGAAAGTGGAAGAAGTGGACTGATGGACAAATTTGTAAGCACCAAAATATGATGTCACAAACTTGTTTCACAATCGGCAAGTATGACCGAATCGTTCAAGTAATAAAACTTGGTAAGACCAAGTATCGTTCTTCCCAAAGGACTCACGGCCTAGTTTAGTTATGTGATTTCTTGATTAGCTAAGACTTAAGAAAACAATATTGAAGTTTAATATGCAAGACGAAAATAAACATGTATGCATGAATTGATCAATGGCAAAGACAAAGATAAACACTTTCAATGGAGAAATATGAATGAATATGTTGTTGGGGGTCAATTTCATCTCATCCACTCTCATATATTTTAGGAATTCAACATTCAAATCATCATTGTTAATGCCACTCTCTAATGTACCATTCTAGATGGCTTCTCCCTAATCAAATAGTTCATACAATTCCTAGCATTCCTAATGATTAGTTCATGAGTGCAGGAGCTTAAGGCAACCAATATAATATTGTCAGTAAATATTGGGAGAAATTCCCCGGATCTAGATTTCCCCGTACGTGTCCGTATCAACAAAACCAATAATCATGCATTAGAATGAGTTAAACAATGCAAGCATTGAGCAAAGAGGAAAAACCCTAACTAATGATGAAAGAAAGCATATGTCTTAATTCAAAGATGTACTCAACAAATCCATATATGAGAGCTTCAAGAGATTACATTGATTCCCCAACAAACATACAAGGTTTAGTTCACCATATTCATGGTGAACCTAGATGAATAACAATGAAAGTATGAAAGAATAAACCCAATAAAGGTGAAGAGGTAGCCTGAGCATCCAAGATCCTCCTTCAAAGGGGTGAAAGAGAGAGTGTTTGCCTCGTTTCTGCCAAAGATCTAACTAAAGGACGTGCAAGCCCTTATATACTAATCTAGAGTTACAAAAGATTACAAAAGCCCAAGCCCAAAAAGTGCCGCTCAGCGCCATTTACCGCTCAGCGGTGGTTACGCGTCTTCTTTCTTCCCCTCAGCGGCCATTTGCCCCTCAGCGGTTCCAACGTCACCTCTTGAGTGCCGCTCAGCGGTAGTTTGCCGCTGAGCGGTGCCTTCGACTTCTCCTTTTTGCACTCTTTCTTGTCTTTTCTAATGTCCTCTCTCTTATTCTTCACTTCTTTCACCAAATTCACCTCAAAACCTGCACAAAAACACTTAAATCAAGCATAAACCTGTCCAGCTCTCTTATTTCTGAAAATATAAACAAAATGCATGATTTCAAGCTAGTTTCTAAGTCTAAAGGTTGCTTTTAGTATCACTTTAAGCATGAAAATAACAGTTTTTCAACTGTTATCACAACCCCAAACTTAGAACTTTGCTTGTCCTCAAGCAAATAAAATGTAACTCCATCTCCAACCAATTCATATGATGGTTCACTCATTCAAAATCCTCTTTTCAAGATAAGTAATAACTTCACTCAAACTTAAGACCAAGAGTTCAATCAAGATGTGCACATGCTTTAGTGTTCACAAAGTCATTTAAATTCCAACAAATGCTATTTTTCATGAATGATCAATCAATTAAGCATGGATGTTCATGTGCTTATGGAATATTTCCTCACTAGGTAAAGTGTTTCACTCAACACACAAGTGTATAAGAGGTAAAGTGTTTCACTCATTCACTCCACTATCACAATGTCACATGAATCAACTTTGCCTTTCATTTAACCACAATCAAATACATTCACAAGCATGCATCATCACAAGGACTTTTCAATGGCTTATAATGTGGCTGGGCTAACAAGAAAATTGGTTTTTCTGGATCACAAAATCCTTGAGTTAAGAGAATCATAACAACACAATCTTCTTATTCATTCCCAACTTTCTTTTGCCTTTGCTTTTGCATTTGCATTGAGCTTTGCTTCTTTTTCTTTTCTTTTCTTTGCATATTCTTACTTTTTAGCTTAGCTCAATGCTTTTTCCTTTTTCATGTTTCCCCAATAACCCCAAACTTGAACATTTAACAATACCACACAAGATCTTCTACTTAACTCAAGGTAAAGATTTTCAATCAAGGGTGTTCAGTGTATATTTAAGGCTAAGGGTTCAAAGGATAGAACACAACGTGTTCTCTTTTAGAAGGCTAACTTTATGAATTTGGCCAATAAAAAGGGTTTCAAAAACACGGCCTTTGATCATATGATGCAAAACAAGCAATTGATTCAATCATAGAAAACCTGGGCAAAGTCATTCATGCTTTCAAAGTAATAGCATTCAACAATAACAACTCTGGAGCTCAAAACCTCACATATAAGCTCATTCACATTTGACATGCACATCCTGCTTAATTTCACAATCACAATCATGATATTATGCATTTGTTCACAAAGCTTGTGAATCACCTGTATAAGCATTTTAATGTGCACATCATCTCAACATCAATCAATAAGCATCATCAAGCATTACTTATCACACAATCACAGTTAATAGCAAACCATCATAAACCAGGTGTTCAATAGAGTACATCAAACCCTAATCTAAAAACAAAAACAAATAAGTTCAGAAAACTTAAACCACAAAAGCATAATCATATGATAGCATTCATCAGTAAATGCTATCTCAGCTCCTCATCAGTCCGAGCTCTCTGTATCTTCCTCTTCCTCTTCATCATCATCTTCATCAAATGCATCCTCCTCCTCAGCTTCATCTTCTCCATCTCTGGCTGAAGCTTCAGCTGCTCAGCTCCTCCATATACTGGTTCTTCTGGCCAAGCTACCACATTATGGAATTCATCCATAGTCCACCTGTGTGCTGGAGGGGTATCATACATCCCCACTATCATCTCAGCCGTGGCCACCTGCCCTCTGTGGATGGACTGCAACTGAGCACCTATAAGAGACATATACATGTCCCTCATCTGGAATGGTTCTGCCTCATGAGTATCAGCAGAAGTCCTGCTCTGTGCTGGCCTTCTCTCTCTACGAGCCTGGCGTGGTGGCACTGGCTGGGCTGCCTCCTCACCTCCACAGTACTGTCTGTAATAGGCCTCATCTATAGCTTTTCTTGGCCTCTCAAATGGTGGAACAGAAGTGTCCACCCCAGCTAGCTTGCAAAGGTGAGTGATCAAAGAAGGATGTCCCAGTGGTGCTTTGTTGTTTGAGGTGTTAGCACACACACTAATCTCATCAGCTATCACCTGCCCAATATTAACATTCAAGTTTCTGATAGCACAGTAGATGAAGTGCCCTGCTGAGAGTAATATCTGACACATGTGAACATGGCTGAATGTTGGCATGAGAAAATGCCATCCAATACTTTGCAAGAGGAGTCAAATCTGTCCTCCTAATGTTAACCACTGAGCCAGATCTATTCCTTTGGAAGTGTCCTCCAGGTATGCACAATACTCTCTCAACATCCTCAAAGTCAGCACCTTCCTCCATGCTAAGAGCAAACTGGCATTGCTCACCAGCCCACACAGTATCCAGAAAGTTATTGATGGAGTCAGGATCATACCTGATAGCATGGCCTCTAACATAGCCCAAATAATTCTCAGCTGGATAATCACCAATCTTCTTTGCATTGGTGTAGAATTCTTTCACCACAGCTATGTTGGCAGGTGATGGATAAGTGGCTAGCTTCCCCAATCATTCCCTAACACTTGCTCTCCAAATTGAGGAGCAAAGTTAGGTATCATTCCAACCTTTCTCTCCATTAGAAGTCTCCTGTCCTGAACCACCCTAAAGTGCTTCTCATGTTTCCTAGAGAGGAACCTGCCATTATGGGGCTGCTCTGGTTCCTTTTCCTTTCTCTTGGTTGCCATGGTTTTCAATCTCTTTCCTGAAGAGGATGCCATTCCTGCATTCAAACACAAATCCAAAACCACAGAACATGATGTTCATCATTAGTAAACTCAGAACACAACTCCTTTCGAAGCTAAACCACCGCTGAGGGCCAGAATTTCCCCTCAGCGCCACCAGTGCCACATTCAAACACGCAATAAACCAGAAAAAAACAAATCTGGCAGAGTGCCGCTCAGCGGTAAATGCCGCTCAGCGGTGATCTGCAGATTTTTGCAAATCTCTTTTTAAAACAGTCCTAACTCCTCCCAAATGCAATTTTCAGTTTTCCAGTTCATAATCAAGCAGTTTAATCGGTTCAAACATCAAATATATCATCAAATCATGCATAGAAATCAAAACCCCTAAATATTCATGCTTTGACAATCACAGTCAATTTCAAGAACCCTAGAATGAACAAAATGCATTTTACTTACTTGGGTGGAGATGCTAGATGATATGAGAATGCTTCCAAACTAGAATGCTCTCTTCCAACCCCAAACTTTGATAGCACACTAGTGTAAAAGTGAGTGGAAGAGAAATTTTTTAAAGAGGGAAGAGTGAAAAGATGTGGAAAACCTAGGAGAAGGTGTGTGGAAGTGTTTGTGCAGAGAGAAGTCTGGAAATAAACCCTAAAACGCAGCTTGGGGTATAAAAATACCCTAATGGGCTCGGGTCCCGCTAAGGGGAACTAAAGCCCAATCTGCGAGAGTACCGCTCAGCGGTAAAATACCGCTCAGCGGCACTTTCGTGATGTGCTCCTCTCCTTCTTTTCTTGACCTACGTGCCTTCCTAGCATACCCCTCATAGGTTCCCTGCAATTCAATGTTAAAAATGCTTATGCAAATCCTAAAAAATAAACAAACAGAAAACAATCAATCAACTGGGTTGCCTCCCAGGTAGCGCTTGTTTAACGTCACGAGCCTGACCCAAAATCCACCAACACCCTTCAGTAGGTGTTTCCAACTTACCAGCACCCATCAGTAGGTGCAAAATCTTCTCACTAACACCCATCAGTAGGTGTTACAAACTTAGTATCCTTCAGTAGATACTTAACCACCTAGCATCCTTCAGTAGATGCTAATCCAACAAAATAGTCAGAATAATGTTCACAAATTAAAATTACAAAACCAAATCAAAAGTTTTAAATCACTGGGTTGCCTCCCAGCAAGCGCTCTTTTAACGTCATTAGCTTGACCCAGTAAAGCTCAAGTTCCTTCTTCTTTTTCTTCTTCTTCTCTACTGAACTTCTTCAGAAATTTGATCAAACCAGGAACCTGTTGCAGTGTCTCAATCATAGGAACTTTAATCTCCAATTTCTTGAAGATTTCCATAAAGCACTTAAATTTCTTTTCCTTCCTATGATTCTTCTTTAGATGAGGATGTGATTTTTCATGTGATTTCTTCTTCTTTCCTCTCATCTTCTTTTTCTTCCTTTTTCTCTCCCTAAATTTTCTCTTTTTCTTTTCTTTTATTTTTTTCTTCCCTTTTCTTTTTCTTTTCAACTTCTTTATCTTCACACAAATTTTCTTTCTCTCTTCTCTCTCAACCACTTCTTTCTCTTTTTCTTCATCTTTATTTTTCTCACTCAACTCTTCTTTCTCTTTTCTCTCTATCTTTTCCGCATCTTCCTCTATTTTTTTCTCATCAAGAATCTTGTCACTTTCAGTGACATTGGTTTGCCCTTCCTCCTTAAGGTTAACTTCAGTATTAACCTCATCATCCAATCTCTGAATAATGTAACGAAAGTGCATCTCCATCCTTTTACATGATTCTTCAATGCTTTTCTGAGTAGAGTCGGAACTTTTCAAAAATCGTTGAAGGGTGTCCTCCAAACTTTCTGATAGAGAGGATTTTTGCTGCCATTGTTGTTGTGGTTGGTTCTCAAATTGTCCGGCAGCTTGCCAAAATTGGCTTTGATCCATGCTTGAGTGAGGTTCCCACCATTGGTTGAGATTACTTTGGTAGAATTGAGTGCCCATATAGTTAAACTCTTGACCAAATTGCATTCTGCAGACATTAGGCACAAAACTCTAGGAAATATTTGTTAGCACAAAAGATATAGAAGAAAATAAAGATTGAAAAGATATAAGAAGATAAAAGATTTAGAAGATAGAATCAAATAAAATAGAATAAAACCTAATCTAAAAAATAAAATCTAATCTAAAAGATAAAATAAAATAAAATCTAACCTAACCTAAAAGATAGAATAAGAATAAAATAAAATCTAACCTAAAAAGATAAAAAGATAAAATCTAATAAAATAAAATAAAATCTAATCTAAAAAGATAAAATAAAATCAAATAAAAACCGAAAAATAAAAAACAGAAAATAAAAACAGAAAACAGAAAAACAGAAAACAGAAAAAATAAAATAAAATCAAATAAAATACAAACTGAAAAATATAAACAGAAAAATAAAATAAAATAAAAATTCGAAATTTAAAATAAAATAAAAAAAATAAGTCAAAGATAATCAATAATCACACAAATTAACCAGTTAAACCACGAATCCCCGGCAACGGCGCCAAAAACTTGATGGACAAATTTGTAAGCACCAAAATATGATGTCACAAACTTGTTTCACAATCGGCAAGTATGACCGAATCGTTCAAGTAATAAAACTTGGTAAGACCAAGTATCGTTCTTCCCAAAGGACTCACGGCCTAGTTTAGTTATGTGATTTCTTGATTAGCTAAGACTTAAGAAAACAATGATTGAAATTTTAATATGCAAGACAGAAAATAAACATGTATGCATGAATTGATCAATGGCAAAGACATAAGATAAACACTTTCAATGGATTAAATGAATGAATATGTTGTTGGGGGTCAATTTCATCTCATCCACTCTCATATATTTTAGGAATTCCTCTTTCAAATCATCATTGTTAATGCCACTCTCTAATGTACCATTCTAGATGGCTTCTCCCTAATCAAATAGTTCATACAATTCCTAGCATTCCTAATGATTAGTTCATGAGTGCAGGAGCTTAAGGCAACCAATATAATGTTGTCAGTAAAATATTGGGAGAAATTCCCCGGATCTAGATTTCCCCGTACGTGTCCGTATCAACAAAACCAATAATCATGCATTAGAATGAGTTAAACAATGCAAGCATTGAGCAAAGAGGAAAAACCCTAACTAATGATGAAAAGAAAGCATATGTCTTAATTCAAAGATGTATTCAACAAATCCATATATGAGAGCTTCAAGAGATTACATTGATTCCCCAACAAACATACAAGGTTTAGTTCACCATATTCATGGTGAACCTAGATGAATAACAATGAAAGTATGAAAGAATAAACCCAATAAAGGTGAAGAGGTAGCCTGAGCATCCAAGATCCTCCTTCAAAGGGGTGAAAGAGAGAGTGTTTGCCTCGTTTCTGCCAAAGATGTCTAACTAAAGGACGTGCAAGCCCTTATATACTAATCTAGAGTTACAAAAGATTACAAAAGCCCAAGCCCGAAAAGTGCCGCTCAGCGCCATTTACCGCTCAGCGGTGGTTACGCGTCTTCTTTCTTCCCCTCAGCGGCCATTTGCCCCTCAGCGGTTCCAACGTCACCTCTTGAGTGCCGCTCAGCGGTAGTTTGCCGCTGAGCGGTGCCTTCGACTTCTCCTTTTTGCACTCTTTCTTGTCTTTTCTAATGTCCTCTCTCTTATTCTTCACTTCTTTCACCAAATTCACCTCAAAACCTGCACAAAAACACTTAAATCAAGCATAAACCTGTCCAGCTCTCTTATTTCTGAAAATATAAACAAAATGCATGATTTCAAGCTAGTTTCTAAGTCTAAAGGTTGCTTTTAGTATCACTTTTAAGCATGAAAATAACAGTTTTTCAACTGTTATCATGGACGAAGTGGACGAAATGGACGAAGTGGACGAAGTGGACGAAATGGACGAAGTTGACGAAGTGGACGAAGTGGAGGAAGTGGACGAAGTTGACGAAGTGGAGGAATTGGACGTATTGGAGGAAGTGCAGGAAGTGGAGGAAGTTGAGGAAGTTGAGGAAGTGGAGGAAGTGGAGGAAGTGGAGGAAGTGGAGGAAGTTGAGGAAGTTGAGGAAGTGGACGAAGTTAACGAAGGGGAAGAACTGGAGGAAATTGAGGAAGTGGAGGAAGTGGAGGAAGTTGACGAAGTGGACGAAGTGGACGAAGTGGACGAGGTGGAGGAATTGGACGAAGTGGACGAAGTGGAGGAAGTGGACGTAGTGGAGGAAGTGGAGCAAGTGCAGGAAGGGGAGGAAGTTGAGGAAGTTGAGGAAGTGGAGGAAGTGGAGGAAGTGGAGGAGGTGGAGGAAGTGGAGGAACTAGACGAAGTGGACGAAGTTGATGAAGTGGACGAAGTGGAGGAAGTGGAGGAAGTGGAGGAAGTGGAGGAAATGGACGAATTGGACAAAGTTGACCAAGTGAAGGAAGTGGAGGAAGTTAACGAAGTTGACAAAGTCGACGAAGTTAACGAAGGGGAAGAAGTGGAGGAAGTTGAGGAAGTGGAGGAAGTGGACGATGTTGACGAAGTGGACGAAGTGGACGAAGTGGACGAAGTGGACGAAGTGGAAGAAGTGGACGAAGTGGACGCAGTGGACGAGGTGGAGGAATTGGACGAAATGGACGAAGTGGAGGAAGTGGACGTAGTGGAGGAAGTGGACGAAGTTGACGAAGTAGAGGAAGTGGATCGAAGTTGATGAAGTGGAGGAAGTGGACGAAGTGGAAGAAATGGATGAAGTGGACGAAGTGGAGGAAATGGACGAAGTTGACGAAGTGGACGAAGTGGACGAAGTGGACGAAGTGGACGAAGTGGACGAAGTTGACGAAGTGGAGGAAGTGGACGAAGGTGACGAAGTGGAGGAAGTGGACGACGTGGAGGAAGTGGAGGAAGTGGAGAAAGCGGACGAACTGGGGGAAGTGGACGAAGTTGACGAAGTGGAGGAAGTGGATGAAGTTGACGAAGTGGAGGAAATGGACGAAGTTGACGAAGTGGAGGAAGTGGAGGAAATGGAGGAAGTGAACGAAGTCGACGAAGTTGAAGAAGTGGAAGAAGTGGACGAAGTGGAGGAAATGGACGACATTGACGAAGTGGTCGAAGTGGACGAAGTGGACGAAGTGAACGAAATGGACGAAGTGGACGAAATGGACGAAATGGATGAAGTGGGCGAAGTGGACAAAGTGGAAGAAGTGGACGAAGTGGCGGAAGTTGACGAAGTGGAGGAAGTGGATAAAGTGGAGGAAGTGGATGAAGTGGAGGAACTGAGGAAGTGGACGAAGTTTACGAAGTGGAGGAAGTGGAGGAAGTGGAGGAAGTTGACGAAGTTGACGAAATGGACGAAGTGGAGGAAGTGGAGGAAGTGGAGGAAGTGGAGGAAGTTGACGAAGTTGATGAAGTGGACGAAGTTAACGAAGGGGAAGAAGTGGAGGAAGTTGAGGAAGTGGAGGAAGTGGAGGAAGTGGACGAGGTGGACGAATTGGACGAAGTGGACGATGTTGAGGAACTGGCGTAGTGGACGAAGTTGACGAAGTAAAGGAAGTGGATCGAAGTTGATGAAGTTGACGAAGTGGAGGAAGTGGAGGAAGTGGAGGAAGTTGACGAAGTGGAGGAAGTGGAAGAAGTGGACGAAATGGACGAAGTGGACGAAGTGGAGGAAATGGATGAAGTAGACGAAATGGACAAAGTGGAGGAAGTGGACGAAGTGGACGAAGTTGACGAAGTGGAGGAAGTGGACGAAGGTGACGAAGTGGACGACGTGAAGGAAGTGGAGGAAGTGGAGGAAGTCGACGAACTGGGGGAAGTGGAGGAAACAGACGAAGTTGACGAAGTTGACGAAGTTGACGAATTGGAGGAAGTGGAGGAAATGGAGGAAGTGAACGAAGTCGACGAAGTTGAAGAAGTGGACGAAGTGGATGACGTTGACGAAGTGGACAAAGTGGACGAAGTGGACGAAGCGGACGAAGTGGACGAAGTGGACGAAGTGGACGAAGTGAACGAAGTGAACGAAATGGACGAAGTGGACGAAATGGATGAAGTGGACGAAGCGGACGAAGCGGAAGAAGGTGATACGCGGGGACCAAGGCTAATTAGTTTAGTGTAGTATTTCTTTTACTTTTATTAAAAGCATGTGTAAAAGGTGTTAGGCATGTGCTGGATAGGAGGGACTTTTAGTCCTATATATAGACATGCCACCACCTCTTGTAAGATACTTTTGAGAATAGTGAATTAAACTTTCTGTAGAGAAAACTCCAGAAATTAATTCCCTTGAAAGTCAAAGCTAGAGAATCCCAAAGGATCTCCTCTAGCCACCTTCCATTCACACTTCATCTTTCATTTTCCATTTACACTCCAGAACTCTCTTACCTCCACGTAATCATTGGTTTCTCCACTCTGCTCCAGCCGCGTGGATTGACTACTCCATCGCTGCCACGCGAGCTTATTCCTCGCGAGTTTCCATCAGCACAACACTGCATCTTCACTTCGCGAATCTTCATCTACTTCACTCTCGAGAGAGAGCTCTTCCACCACGAACCACACTGTCATCGCAGAACCTCACCTTTCTCGCCGATTAAATCACTTCTCCACCGTTCAAAGCCGCTTCCGCCTCAAACCCTAGGTTTTCACCGATTAATCATCCAAACCTAGGGTTCTTAGTTCTTCTGCTGTTTCCGCTGTTTCTTTTGCTTCTTCTGCTTCTTTTCGCTGCGCATCGATGTCAAGGAGGCCTCGAGGAGTCCAGATCTCTCAAGTTTCGTTTTCTCCTCGGAGCGTCGCCTATCAAGTGGTATCAGAGCCAGGTTCTCCGCTGCTTCGAAAGCTAAGTATCTCTCCATTGATTCGCGTCTCTGATCTGAGTTTAAGTTTCTTGCGTTGTTATGAAATTCACGAGTTGTTTCGATTATGTTTTGATCTTATTCATTCGTGTTGAATCTCTTCAATATTCGTGTTGTTCATTATGATTCCTTCTCTGTCTTGTGTTGATTCATGTGTTTTTGGTCTTGATCTTTTCCTTAGGTTTCTGCTTGAGTCATTTCTTGTATGCTAACCTTGTTTTGGTTGTGTCTTTCATCATCTTAATCGGTCCAAATTTTTGTTGAGTCATTTTCATTGATGAATCATATTCTGTCATGTTTACAGTCATGTTTAATTGCTTAAAATGTCATAAATTTTGTGTTCAAAGCTGTGTTGAGTTTTTTCTGAGATTCTGGAATATATGATCAGTGGCTATACACCATATGAGCTATGATACCTTCATTGTGAGCTCGGGTGCATGCAAAAGTGACCGTAATCTCAGATTTAACGTACTGTTGATGTGTATTTTAATTTGCGTTTATTGTCATGGCCAATACATATTATTTTGGTGATAAAATGCTTGAATGAGTTAGTATCAGGTGCACACCACTTAAGCCATTAATTGCTGAAGCAAATAGCTTGGTGGCATCTTGTGAACACTCCAATAGTATCAAAGTTGCAGTTGACCGATCTGCATTGTCTTGTTTGAGTCTAGTTTTTTTTGTTTTAAAATCTGTTCTGGCATATAGATCATGCTGGAAATCTTGCATTAACTTCCTTGTGTCGTGTTTAAGCTTCAAATTGCTGTTTTAAAGTCATTTTCATCAATAATTTGTCAATTGACTCCATAAAACTTAAAACTGGTGGTGTAGTTGAGCTGTTTGATTGCATAATTGGCTATTGCAAGTTCAATTTTCGAATTACTACTTTCTGCATCCAACTTCAGAGCAAAACAAGTTGTTTTGATATTTCAAACATGATGCAATAGCTTAATTCGAGTTATATCAGCCTTTGTGCAATTTCACCTTTGAAACCCCAAATTTTAAGTTCAAATTTTTTGTACAAGTTGGAACTGCAGTGCTGAATTTTCTTGTGAATTAGATCATTTCAAGAGGACTGGATTGTAGCAATAGCAAGGATCTGTGATAAAAAAAAATATACAGAAAGATGAATATGATATATTCAATGTAAAAAGCTTTTCAGACCTGTACAATCCAGTTGAAACCAATTTCAAAACAGATTTCAGATTTAAACATATACACTGGTTTCTTTGTGGCATTCCATTTAACAGTTTTGAAAATTCAGTTCTGGACGCTGCATGTGAATTCAGTTTCAACTTGCTGTGGGTTTTGATTTTCTTGCTTTAAAAATCTGTTCTAGCTCTATTCATTAAGTTCCATTTGAGTGCTCACTTTGATCAAAAGCTTTGTTTCTTGCTTGTCATTTGTTGGTTATCTAGTTTTGTCTCTCACATGTTAATCATGTTCTGCTGAATCATAATTGGATCTTTTATTTGCTTTATTAATCTGATCTCAAGTCAGTTGCTCTGCTGTTTTTGTCATTCCATTACCTTATTTATCTTAGCCATTTTCCTGATTGAGAAATCTGATTCCATTCTGGTTTTTGGGATTTGAAAGAAGGTAAGTGTGAATGGTAGCATATTAGGTGGTGGTGATCCACATGATTCTCTGGCCTAGACTGAAAATTTCTCTTTTAAACTTTTCATTTGAGTGTTTTAAATTTTAAAGAGAAACCTCAGTGCTGTGAGCTTTGTAAGGCTAATTTAGCCTAAATTCCTTGGCATTTGCATGAGAGTTCAGTTTCAATTAACCATTTGTTGACTGTGTTCATTGTGCAGGAAAAGAAATTGGAGTAATTACATTGGATCAGCTGTGCTTTATGTCAACTGCAATCACTGTTGTTTTCAGTTGATTACTGATTGCCTGGTGATGCTATTTGTGCTTGTGAATGTTACACTGTCATTGCACTCATTTTAGTTTCAAACATTGCCTGCTGAATTCATTAATATACTCACTATTTTGCAAATGAATTGTTGATTTCATGGTTTAATTGGACATGTTGAATGCTGATTTTGATTTGATAAGACCTATGGGAACTTGGTAAATGCATAGGATTTGCAAATAATGTGCTGATTGTTTTATGAGCATTTCTGGAAGTGCAACAATACTGCTTTAAAACTGCCAATTCCTGATTTGCCTCACATTACTCTTTGTCCATTCATTTGATTAGCATGGTCCACTGATTTCTGAAATTAGTTTAGGACATTGTTCTTGACTAGTTGGTCCATTGTTTCTGTCCAGTGTAATTCACTAATTTTTCTGAAAATGCTGCTCTTGTCATAATCAATTGTGCATCAAACTGTTTTAATTGCCAATGCATCCTCCAGTTTTAAAAAGTGACTAAAGCACCTAACTTTCAGTTCTGACTTGGCGATTGCAGTAATTAGGTGGTTAGTTTCTGCATTGAATTACCTCCAGTCTGAATATAGTTCACTGTCCATTGGATTCTGTTGCTGGATTTTGTTGGATTTATGTGTGCAGAGCTGATGTGAATGAAACCTTACGTGAGCAGAATATTACTGAAGAAACAGTAGCAAAAAAAAAACCTCAGTGTGGAGCTTGGAACAGGCTAGAAACAACCATTCAAACAGGGAAGTTGCCTAATTTACCCTTTGTTATGAATTGATATTCTGTTTTAGCTTGTAAGTGATGTAAGTGATAATATTGAATGAATATCCTGCTGATTTTGGTTGAAAATTAACTATGCAGAATATTTGGAACCGTTTGAGAGCAAATAGGAATGATGTTTGAGAGTTTAGTTTGAGCAGATGTTTATTGAGAAAACAGCAACCTAAGCACTTCCTGTGGAAGTTTTGAACTGAAGGGATTTTCTTTTACCTTAAATGGCTTATGCTTTGCTTGAAATGTTCTTGTCATGGTTTGTAATTACTTGTACTGTGTGAATTGTTGATGTTGGTCTGAATATCTGTGCAGGTTTTCTCTGTGCAACACATAGTACTGGACAGTCAATAGGAACCTTTCTCTGCATCAAGTGTACAAGCCCAAGAAAAGGGAATACTCATTTAATTGTAAATTCCCTCTTCCAATATGTTCGTTAACTGTCTCTGATCCAGCTTTGTACATTTGTGATTGTAGAGTTGAACCCAAGAGCTAGGAGACTCCAACGTTGTCCAGAAGCAACCAAAAAGTGGAACACTAGCTTCTTCATGCGGATTTGAATCAGGACCAGGATTGAAGCATAGTTGTTATTTTTTTTAAATTGTTTCTTCATCTGGTTTTGTAATAGGCTATATTGTTAGTTTTCTTAATTTCATTGTAAAAGGCCATTCAAAGTCCAAGTGTCTTGGAAGAGTCCTTGGTGCTCTTTCAACTCTTGGCAAAACTTTTCTTGTTTGTGTTTAATTTCTTTTAGTGTCTTACGTTTAGGGTGATTTAGGCTAAAAGGGATTAAACTCTAAGCCTTTTCACATTAGAGTCCGAATAGTTGCCTTTTAGTGTTTAATTGTTGTGATTGTTTGTGAGTTGTGTCCTTTGATTTTAAAAGTGATTTTAGTTTAAAGGGTAACTAGTAGTAACCTAAGACATTTCTGGCAAGGCAAGACTTGGTACTTAAGCAGTCTTCATGACTCACCTCTCTTACCTGGGACTTGTCTAAGTGTGAATCTTGTATATCTTTTCCACTAGAAAAACTTTTAGAAACAAAGATGTATTGTTATTCATATAGGTCTTCTAGGACTTTTAATTTTGATAAGCAACTTAGTTACAAAGACATCAAAAGAGAACATGATAAAGCTATAAGGAAGTCTTGTTCATTTTATGAATTTGATAGGATTGAAAATGATTTGTATAAACAAGCTAGTGAAAATATTCCATTCTTTGGTGATGATATGGGTGCATTAACATACCTAGCTTGGGAAAAGGAAATTGATGACATGCATTCATTCATGGTTAGAAAAAGTAAATCTGAATCCTTCTATTATAGAGATAATGAATCTTATATTCTTAGTCTCTACGCTTCTAGTTTTGAAAAGCATGCAAGAGAGTGGTGGGATGATAGGCAATATCATGTTAAGATAGGTAGAAAATATCCCATTCATGATTGGAATGAATTGAAAGCTTGTATGAGAAGAAAGTTTGTGCCTCGAGAAATTGAAAGGAACTTAGAACTTATGAGAGAGCTTATTAGAAAAGGTGAGTCATTCATTCAAAATTTAAGTGGGTTCTCCCGTAGGGAAAGTGAGTTTCTAGAAAAACTTAGGAGGCTATGGGAAGAGACAAGCAAACATAGAATTGAGAGATTAAAAAGAGAAAAACAAAAGCAAGAAGTAAGAGAGAAAAGAGAGATAGAGAGAAGAGAAAAAGAGAGAAGAGAAGAGGAAGAACGAAATAAAAGAAAAGAGGAAGAGAGAAAGAGAAGAGAAGAAGAGAAAAGAAGAGAGCAAGAGAGAAGAGAAGAGGAAGAAAACGAGAGAAGAAAAGAGGAAGAAAGAGAGAGAAGAGATGAGGAAGAAAGAGAAGAAGAGAAAAGA
Source organism: Vigna umbellata (assembly GCF_029865625.1). Classification (NCBI taxonomy): domain Eukaryota; kingdom Viridiplantae; phylum Streptophyta; class Magnoliopsida; order Fabales; family Fabaceae; genus Vigna; species Vigna umbellata. The sequence goes on along the minus strand of NC_142173.1, from coordinate 46,649,731 downwards.
AGAGAGAAAGAGAGAAACGAAACACTTAGAAGAGAAAAGGAAGAAGTTGAAAGGATAGAAATGGAAGAAAAGAAACCAAAGCAACTAAGGGCAACATCTCCTCCTACATTAGAAGTTAAACTCTTAAGGGAAGGTTTTCTATCCTCTCACTTTTATCCATTTATATTTGAATTTTCCAAATTTCACTTTTCTTTCAAAGAATTGGCCAATCCATCTTTAAAAATGTTATCACTTTCAACACATGCAAAGTTCCAACTTGGGTTAGGGTTATCTTTATGGTTACCAATAACTCAAGATACAAATAAAATTTCAAATGAAGAAAGGTTTCTTTGTTATATTAAAATTAAAAATTTCAAAATTTGGAAACCTTCTTCTACACATATTCTTTTATATATCTTATTGGGTCAAAGAAAACTAATTAGATATATGTTTGATGCTTATTGCAGATGGATATTTGACCCAGGAGGAACCCTTATGAAGCTAACAAAAATAAGTCTTCAAAAGCACCATTAGATTTGAGGACAAATCCTTTCCAAGGGGGAGGGGATGATACGCGGGGACCAAGGCTAATTAGTTTAGTGTAGTATTTCTTTTACTTTTATTAAAAGCATGTGTAAAAGGTGTTAGGCATGTGCTGGATAGGAGGGACTTTTAGTCCTATATATAGACATGCCACCACCTCTTGTAAGATACTTTTGAGAATAGTGAATTAAACTTTCTGTAGAGAAAACTCCAGAAATTAATTCCCTTGAAAGTCAAAGCTAGAGAATCCCAAAGGATCTCCTCTAGCCACCTTCCATTCACACTTCATCTTTCATTTTCCATTTACACTCCAAAACTCTCTTACCTCCACGTAATCATTGGTTTCTCCACTCTGCTCCAGCCGCGTGGATTGACTACTCCATCGCTGCCACGCGAGCTTATTCCTCGCGAGTTTCCATCAGCACAACACTGCATCTTCACTTCGCGAATCTTCATCTACTTCACTCTCGAGAGAGAGCTCTTCCACCACGAACCACACTGTCATCGCAGAACCTCACCTTTCTCGCCGATTAAATCACTTCTCCACCGTTCAAAGCCGCTTCCGCCTCAAACCCTAGGTTTTCACCGATTAATCATCCAAACCTAGGGTTCTTAGTTCTTCTGCTGTTTCCGCTGTTTCTTTTGCTTCTTCTGCTTCTTTTCGCTGCGCATCGATGTCAAGGAGGCCTCGAGGAGTCCAGATCTCTCAAGTTTCGTTTTCTCCTCGGAGCGTCGCCTATCAGAAGGTGACGAAGTGGACGAAGTGGACGACGTGGAGGAAGTGGAGGAAGTGGACGAACTGGGGGAAGTGGACGAAGTTGACGAAGTGGAGGAAGTGGATGAAGTTGACGAAGTGGAGGAAATGGACGAAGTTGACGAAGTGGAGGAAGTGGAGGAAATGGAGGAAGTGAACGAAGTCGACGAAGTTGAAGAAGTGGAAGAAGTGGACGAAGTGGAGGAAATGGACGACGTTGACGAAGTGGACGAAGTGGACGAAGTGGACGAAGTGGACGAAGTGGACGAAGTGGACGAAGTGGACGAAGTGGACGAAGTGAACGAAATGGACGAAGTGCACGAAATGGATGAAGTGGACGAAGTGGAAGAAGTGGACGAAGTGGCGGAAGTTGACGAAGTGGAGGAAGTGGACAAAGTGGAGGAAGTGGATGAAGTGGAGGAACTGAGGAAGTGGACGAAGTGGAGGAAGTGGACGAAGCAGACGAAGTTGACGAAGTGGAGGAAGTGCAGGAAGTGGAGGAAGTTGAGGAAGTTGAGGAAGTGAAGGAAGTGGAGGAAGTGGAGGAACTGGACGAAGTTGATGAAATGGACGAAGTGGAGGAAGTGGAGGAAGTGGAGGAAGTGGAGGAAGTTGACGAAGTGGACGAAGTGGACGAAGTGGAGGAAGTGGTGGAAGTTGATGAAGTTGACGAAATGGACGAAGTTAACGAAGGGGAAGAAGTGGAGGAAGTTGAGGAAGTGGAGGAAGTGGACGAAGTGGATGAAGTGGACGAAGTGGACGAAGTGGGCGAGGTGGACGAATTGGACGAAGTGAACGAAGTGGACGAAGTTGAGGAAGTGGACGTAGTGGACAAACTGGACGAAGTTGACGAAGTAGAGGAAATGAGTCGAAGTTGATGAAGTTGACGAAGTGGAAGAAGTGGACAAAGTGGAGGAAGTTGACGAAGTGGAGGAAGTGGAAGAAGAGGACGAAGTGGACGAAATGGAGGAAATGGACGAAGTTGACGAAGTGGACGAAGTGGAGGAAGTGGACGAAGTTGACGAAGTGGAGGAAGTGGACGAAGGTGACGAAGTGGAGGAAGTGGACGACGTGGAGGAAGTGGAGGAAGTGGATGAACTGGGGGAAGTGGATGAAGTTGACGGAGTGGAGGAAGTGGATGAAGTTGACGAAGTGGAGGAAATGGACGAAGTTGACGAAGTGGATGATGTGGAGGAAATGGAGGAAGTTAACGAAGTCGACGTAGTTGAAGAAGTGAAAGAAGTGGACGAAGTGGACGACGTGGACGAAGTGGACGAAGTGGACGAAGTGGACGAAGTGGACGAAGTGGACGAAGTGGACGAAGTGAACGAAGTGAGAGGAAGTGAACGAAGTGAACGAAATGGACGAAGTGGACGAAATGGACGAAATGGATGAAGTGGACGAAGCGGACGAAGCGGACGAAGTTGACCAAGTGGAGGAAGTGAAGGAAGTGGAGGAAGTTGAGGAAGTTGAGGAAGTGGAGGAAGTGGAGGAAGTTGAGGAAGTGGAGGAAGTGGACGAAGTGGATGAAGTGGACGAAGTGGACGAAGTGGACGAGGTGGACGAATTGGACGAAGTGGACGAAGTTGAGGAAGTGGACGTAGTGGACAAACTGGACGAAGTTGACGAAGTAGAGGAAGTGAATCGAAGTTGATGAAGTTGACGAAGTGGAAGAAGTGGACAAAGTGGAGGAAGTTGACGAAGTGGAGGAAGTGGAAGAAGTGGACGAAGTGGACGAAATGGACGAAGTGGACGAAGTGGAGGAAATGGACGAAGTTGACGAAGTGGACGAAGTGGAGGAAGTGGACGAAGTTGACGAAGTGGAGGAAGTGGACGAAGGTGACGAAGTGGAGGAAGTGGACGACGTGGAGGAAGTGGAGGAAGTGGATGAACTGGGGGAAGTGGATGAAGTTGACGAAGTGGAGGAAGTGGATGAAGTTGACGAAGTGGAGGAAATGGACGAAGTTGACGAAGTGGATGAAGTGGAGGAAATGGAGGAAGTGAACGAAGTCGACGAAGTTGAAGAAGTGAAAGAAGTGGACGATGTTGACGAAGTGGACGAAGTGGACGAAGTGGACGAAGTGGACGAAGTGGACGAAGTGGACGAAGTGGACGAAGTGAACGAAGTGAACGAAATGGACGAAGTGGACGAAATGGACGAAATGGATGAAGTGGACGAAGCGGACGAAGCGGACGAAGTTGACCAAGTGGAGGAAGTGCAGGAAGTGGAGGAAGTTGAGGAAGTTGAGGAAGTGGAGGAAGTGGAGGAAGTGGAGGAAGTGGAGGAACTGGACGAAGTGGACGAAGTTGATGAAATGGACGAAGTGGAGGAAGTGGAGGAAGTCGACGAATTGGACGAAGTTGACAAAGTGTAGGAAGTGGAGGAAGTTGACGAAGTTGACGAAGTGAACGAAGGTGAAGAAGTGGAGGAAGTTGAGGAAGTTGAGGAAGTGGAGGAAGTGGAGGAAGTGGACGAAGTGGACGAGGTGGACGAATTGGACGAGGTGGACGAAGTGGATGAAGTGGACGAAGTGGACGAAGTTGAGGAAGTGGACGTAGTGGATGAAGTGGACGAAGTTGACGAAGTAAAGGAAGTGGATCGAAGTTGATGTAGTTGACGAAGTGGACGAAGTGGAGGAAGTGGAGGAAGTGGACGAAGTTGACGAAGTGGAGGAAATGGACGAAGTTGACGAAGTGGAGGAAGTGGAGGAAATGGAGGAAGTGAACGAAGTCGACGAAGTTGACGACGTGAAAGAAGTCGACGAAGTGGACGACGTTGGCGAAGTGGACGAAGTGGACGAAGTGGACGAAGTGGAGGAAGTGGACGAAGTGGACGAAGTGGACGAAGTGGACGAAATGGACGAAATAGACGAAGTGGACGAAATGGACGAAGTGGACGAAGCGGACGAAGTTGACGAAGTGGAGGAAGTGCAGGAAGTGGAGGAAGTTGAGGAAGTTGAGGAAGTGGAGGAAGTGGAGGAAGTGGAGGAACTGGAGGAACTGGACGAAGTGGACGAAGTTGATGAAATGGACGAAGTGCAGGAAGTGGAGGAAGTGGAGGAAGTGGAGGAAGTGGAGGAAGTGGAGGAAGTGGACGAATTGGACGAAGTTGACAAAATGGAGGAAGTGGAGGAAGTGGAGGGAGTTGACGAAGTTGACGAAGTGGACGAAGTTAACGAAGGTGAAGAAGTGGAGCAAGTTGAGGAAGTTGAGGAAGTGAAGGAAGTGGACGAAGTGGACGATATGGACGAAGTGGACGAAGTGGACGAAGTGAACGAAGTGGACGAAGTGAACGAAGTGGACGAAGTGGACGAAGTGGACGAAGTGGACGAAGTGGACGAAGTGGACGAGGTGGACGAATTGGACGAAGTGGACGAAGTGGACGAAGTTGAGGAAGTGGACGTAGTGGATGAAGTGGACGAAGTTGACGAAGTAGAGGAAGTGGATCGAAGTTGATGAAGTTGACGAAGTGGAGGAAGTGGAGGAAGTGGAGGAAGTGGAGGAAGTGGAGGAAGTGGAGGAGGTGGACGAAGTTGACCAAGTGGACGAAGTGGACGAAGTTGACGAAGTGGAGTAATTGGACGAAGTAGAGGAAGTGGACGAGTCGGACGAAGTGGAGGAAGTGGAGGAAGTGGAGGAAGTGGAGGAAGTGGAGGAAGTTCAGGAAGTTGAGGAAGTGGAGGAAGTGGAGGAAGTGGAGGAAGTGGAGGAAGTGGAGGAAGTGGGGGAAGTGGACGAAGTTGATGAAGTGGACGAAGTGGACGAAGTGCAAGAAGTGGAGGAAGTGGAGGAAGTGGACGAATTGGACGAAGTTGACGAAGTGGAGGAAGTGGAGGAAGTTGATGAAGTTTACGAAGTGGACGAAGTTGACGAAGTTGACGAAGTTGACGAAGGGGAAGAAGTGGAGGAAGTTGAGGAAGTTGAGGAAGTGGAGGAAGTTGACGAAGTGGACGAAGTGGACGAATTGGACGTAGTGCAGGAAGTGGACGAAGTGGAGGAAGTTGACGAAGTAGAGGAAGTGGACGAAGTTTATGAAGTTGACGAGGTGGACGAAGTGGAGGAAGTGGAGGAAGTCAACGAAGTTGAAGAAGTGGAAGAAGTGGTCGAAGTTTATGAAGCGGACAAAGTGGAGGAAATGGACAAAGTGGACGATGTGGACGTAGTGGAGGAAGTGGACGAAGTGGAGGAAGTTGAGGAAGTGGAGGAAGTTGACGAAGTTGAAGAAGTGGAAGAAGTGGTCGAAGTTTATGAAGTGGACAAAGTGGAGGAAATGGACGAAGTGGACGAAGTGGAGGAAGTGGTGGAAGTGGAAGAAGTGGAGTAAGTGGAGGAAGTGGAGGAAGCGGACGAAATGGATGAAGTGGAGGAACTGGACGACATGGACGAAGTGGACGACGTCGACGAAGTGGACGAAGTGGACAAAGTGGTTAAAGTAGACAAAGCGGAGGAAGTGCACGACGTGGACGAAGTGGACGAAGTGGACGAAGTCGACAACGTGGAGGAAGGGGAGGAAGTGGAGGAAGTAGAGGAAGTGGACGAAGTTGACGAAGTGGACGAAGTTCAGGAAGTGGAGGAAGTGGAGGAAGTGGTTGAAGTGGACAAAGTGGACGAAAGGGCGAAGTGGACGAAGGGCGAAGTGCAGGAAGTGGAGGGAGTGGAGGAAGTGGAGGAAGTGGACGAAGTTGACGAAGTTGACGAAGTGGACGAAGTGGACAAAGTGGACGAAGTTGACGAAGAGGAGGAAGTTGACGAAGTGGAGGAAGTGGAGGAAGTGGACGAATGGACGAAGTTCAGGAAGTGGACGAAGTTGAGGAAGTGGAGGAAGTGAAGGAAGTGAAGGAGGTGGAGGAAGTGGAGGAAGTGGACGAAGTTGACGAAGTGGACGAAGTTGACGAAGTTGACGAAGTTGACGAAGTTGACGAAGTGGACGACGAAGTGGACGAAGTGGACGAAGTGGACGAAGTTGACGAAGTGGAGGAAGTGCAGGAAGTAGAGGAAGTCGAGGAAGTGGACGACGTTGACGAAGTGGACAAAGTGGAGGAAGTTGACGAAGTGGAGGAAATGGAGGTAAGTCGAGGAAAGGGACGAAGTGGAGGAAGTGGAGGAAGTAGACGAAGTAGATGAAGTGCAGGAAGTGGACGAAGTGGAGAAAGTGGACAAAGTGGACGACATGGACGAAGTGGACGACGTCGACGAAGTGGACGAAGTGGACAAAGTGGTTGAAGTGGACGAAGCCTAGGAAGTGGACGAAGTGGACGAGGTGGACAAAGTGGACGAAGTGGAGGAAATGGACGAAGTTGACGAAGTGGACGAACTGGACGAAGTGGAGGAAGTGGATGAAGTGGAGGAAGTTGACGAACTTGATGAAGTCGAAGAAGTGGACGGAGTGGAGGAAATGGACGAAGTGGACGAAGTTGAGGAAGTGGAGGAAGTAGAAGAAGTGGAGTAAGTGGAGGAAGTTGAGGAGGTGGCTGAAGTGGACCAAGTTGACGAAGTAGACGAAGTGGACTAACTGGACAAAGTCGAGGAATGGGAGGAAGTCGAGGAAATGGAAGAAGTGGAGTAAGTGGAGGAAGTGGAGGAAGTGGACGAAGATGACGAAGTTGATGAAGTGGACGAAGTTTACAAAGAGGACGAAGTGGAGGAAATGGACGAAGTGGAGGAAGTGGACGAAGTGGAGGAAGTGGACGACGTTGACGAAGTGCACGAAGTGGACGAATTGGACGAATTGGACGAAGTGGACGATATGGAGGAAGTGGAGAAATTTGACGAAGTAGACGAAGTGGAGGAAATGGATGAAGTGGAGGAAGTGGAGGAAGTGGAGGAAGTTGACGACGTTGACGAAGAGGACGAAGTTGACGAAGTGGAGGAAGTGGAGGAAGTGGAGGAAGTGGAGGAAGTGGACGAAGTAGACAAAGTGCACGAAGTAGAGGAAGTGGAGGAAATGGACGATGGAGACGAAGTGGAGGAAGTGGAGGAAGTGGAGGAAATGGAAAAAGTGGACTTCCTCCACTTCCTCCACTTCCTCCAATTCGTCAACTTCGTCCACTTCCTCCACTTCGTTCACTTCCTCCACGTCCTCCACTTCGTCCACTTCGTCCACTTCGTCCACTTCGTCCACTTCATCAACTTCGTCCACTTCGTCAGCTTCGTCCAATTCCTCCACTTCGTCCACCTCGTCCACCTCGTCCACTTCTTCCACTTCGTCCACTTTTTCCACTTCTTCAACCTTGTCAACTTAGTGAACTTCGTCCACTTCGTCCACTTCCTCCACTTCGTCCACTTCGTTCACTTCGTCAACTTCTTCCACTTCCTCCACTTCCTCCACTTCGTCCAGTTCCTCCACTTCCTGGACTTCCTTCACTTCCTCCACTTCCTCCACTTCCTCCACTTCCTCCACTTCCTCCACTTCGTCCACTTCGTCCACTTCTTTCACTTCGTCCACTTCTTCCACTTCTTCGACTTGGTCCACTTAGTCAACTTCGTCCACTTCTTCCACTTCTCCACTTCGTAAACTTCTTCCACATTCTCCACTTCGTCCACTTCGTCCACTTCCTCCACTTCCTCCACTTCGTTCACTTCGTCCACTTCCTCCACTTGATCGACTTCCCCGGCTTCCCCCACTTCCTCCACTTTGTCCACTTCGGCCACTTCGTCTACTACGTCAACTTCATCCATTTCCTCCACTTCGTGCACCTCGTCTATTTCGTCCACTTCCTCCACTTCCTCCACTGCTCCACTTCGTAAACTTCCTCCACTTTCTCCACTTCGTCCACTTCATCCACTTCGTCCACTTCGTCAACTTCGTCCACTTTGTTAACTTCCTCCACTTCCTCCACTTTGTCAACTTCCTCTACTTCCTCCACTTCCTCCACTTCCTCCACTTCCTCCACTTTGTCCACTTCCTCCACTTCGTCCACTTCCTCCACTTCCTCAACTTTGTCCACTTCCTCCACTTCCTCCACTTCCTCCACTTCCTCCACTTCTACTACTTCTACTTCGTCCACTTCCTCCACTTCATCTACTTCGTCCACATCATCAACTTCCTCCACTTTGTCCACTTCCTCCACTTCCTCGACTTCCTTGGCTTCCTCCACTTCCTCCACTTCCTCAACTTCGTCCACATCCTCCACTTCCTTCACTCCCTCGATTTCCTCCACTTCGTCCACTTCGTACACTTCGTCCACTTCGTCAACTTCGTCCACTTCGTCAACGTCATCGACTTCCTCCACTTCCTCGACTTACTCCACTTCCTCCACTTCCTCCACTTCGTCAACTTCGTCCACTTCGTCCATTTCCTCCACTTCGTCTACTTGGTCAACTTCCTCCACTTCCTCCATATCGTCCACTTCCTCCACTTTCTCCACTTCCTCCACTTCGTCAACTTCGTCCACTTCCTCCACTTCGTCAACTTTCTCCACTTCCTCCTCTTCGTCCACTTCGTCCACTTCCTCCACTTTCTCCACTTCGTCAACTTCAATAACTTCGTCCACTTCCTCCACTTCCTCCACTTCCCCTCCACTTCCTCCACTTCGTCTACTTCGTCCACTTCGTCCAATTCCTCCACTTCGTCCACTTCGTCAACTTCGTCAACTTCGTCCACTTCGTCCACTTCGTCCACTTCGTCAACTTCATCAACTTCAACAACTTAGTCCACTTCCTCCACTTCCTCCACTTCCTCCACTTCGTCCACTTCCTCCACTTCGTCAACTTCCTTCACTTCGTCAAGCTCGTCCACTTCGTCCACTTGGTCCACTTCGTCCACTTCGTCAACTTGTTCCACTTAGTCAACTTCCTCCACTTCCTCGACTTCCTCCACATCCTCCACTTCGTCCACTTCGTCAAGTTCGTCCACTTCCTCCACTTCGTCCACTTCGTCAAGTTCGTCCACTTCCTCCACTTCGTCCATTTCGTCAAGTTCGTCCACTTCCTCCACTTCGTCAACTTTTTCCACTTCGTCAACTTCCTCCACTTCCTCGACTTTCTCCACTTCGTCCACTTCCTCAACTTCGTCAACTTCGTCCACTTCGTCCACTTCCTCCACTTCCTCCACTTCGTCGACTTACTTCACTTCGTCCACTTCCTCCACTTCGTCCACTTCCTCAACTTCCTCCACTTCCTCCACTTCCTGCACTTCGTCTACTTCCTCCACTTCCTCCACTTCGTCCACTTCCTCCACTTCCTCCACGTCCTCCACTTCTCCACTTCCTCCATTTCCTCCACTTCGTCAACGTCGTCCACTTCGTCCACTTCCGCCACTTCGTCTACTTCATCCACTGCGTCCACTTCGTCCACTTACTCTACTTCCTTCACTTCCTCCCCTTCATGTACTTCCTCCACTTCGTCCACTTCGTCAACTTCGTCCACTTCGCCCACTTCCTCCACTTCCTCCACTTCCTCCACTTCCGCCACTTCGTCCACTTCGTCCACTTCGTCCACTTCGTCCACTTCGTCCACTTCGTCAACATCGTCCACTTCGTCAACTTCGTCCACTTCGTCAACTTCGTCCACTTCGTCCACTTCCTCCACTTCCTCCACCTCCTCCACTTCCTTCACTTACTTCACTTCGTCCACTTCCTCCACTTCCTCCACTTCGTCCACTTCCTCAACTTCTTCCACTTCCTTCACTTCGTCTACTTCCTCCACTTCCCCCACTTCGTCCACTTCCTCCACTTCCTCCACTTCTCCACTTCCTCCATTTCCTCCACTTCGTCAACGTCGTCCACTTCGTCCACTTCCTCCACTTCCGCCACTTCGTCCACTTCCTCCACTTCGTCAACTTCGTCAACTTCCTCCACTTCGTACACTTCGTCCACTTCCTCCACTTCCTCCTCTTCGTCCACTTCCTCGACTTCCTCGGCTTCCTCCACTTCCTTACTGCGTCCACTTTTTCCACTTCGTCCACTTCGTCCACTTCGTCCACTTCGTCCACTTTGTCCACTTCGTACACTACATCAACTTCATCCATTTCCTCCAGTTCGTCCACTTCGTACACTTCGTCCATTTCGTCCACTTCGTCCATTTCATCCACTTCGTCCACTTCCTTCAGTTCGCCCACTTCGTCCACTTTGTCCACTTCCTCCACTTCCTCCACTTCGTCAACTTCGTCCACTTCGTCAACTTCATCCACTTCCTCTACTTCCTCCAATTCATCCACTTCGTCCACCTTGTCAACTTCGTCCACTTTGTCAACTTCGTCAACTTCATCAACTTCGTCCAATTCGTCCACTTCCTCCACTTCCTTCACATCCTCCACTTCCTCCACTTCTCCACTTCGTAAACTTCGTCCACTTTCTCCACTTCGTCAACTTCATCCACTTCGTCCACTTTGTCAACTTCGTCCATTTCGTCAACTTCCTCCACTTCGTCCACTTCCCCCACTTCCTCCACTTCCTCCACTTCGTCAACTTCGTCCACTTCGTCCACTTCCTCCACTTCCTCCACTTCCTCTAGTTCCTCCACTTCCTCCACTTCCTCACCTTCCTCCACTTCCTCAACTTCGTCCACTTCGTCAACGTCGTCCACTTCCTCCACTTCCTCCACTTCCTCCACTTCCTCCACTTCCTCCACTTCCTCCACTTCGTCCACTTCCTCAACTTCCTCCACTTCCTCCACTTCCTCCACTTCTTTCACTTACTTCAGTTCCTCCACTTCGTCAACTTCGTCAACTTTGTCCACTTCGTCAACTTCGTCCACTTCCTCCACTTCGTCAACTTCCTCCACTTCGTCAAGTTCGTCCACTACGTCCACTTGGTCCACTTCGTCCCCTTCGTCAACTTGTTCCACTTCCTCCACTTCCTCCACTTCCTCCCCTTCGTCCACTTCGTTCTTTTCGTCAACTTCGTCCACTTAGTCCACTTCGTCATCTTCTTCGACTTCGTCAACTTCCTCCACTTCCTCGACTTTCTCCACTTCGTCCACTTCCTCAAGTTCGTCCACTTCCTCTACTTCGTCCACTTCGTCAACTTCGTCCACTTCCTCCACTTCGTCCACTTCGTCCACTTCGTCCACTTCCTCGACTTCCTCGGTTTCATGCACTTCGTCCACTTCGTCCACTTTGTCCACTTCGTCCACTTCGTCCTCTTCGTCCACTTCGTCCACTACATTAACTTCATCCATTTCCTCCACTTCGTCCACTTCTTACACTTCGTCCACTTCGTCCACTTCGTCCACTTCTTCCACTTCTTCAACTAGGTCCACTTAGTCAACTTCGTCCACTTCTCCACTTCGTAAACTTCGTCCACTTTGTCCACTTCATCCACTTCGTCCCCTTCGTCAACTTCGTCCACTTCGTCACCTTCCTCCACTTCGTCCACTTCCTCCCCTTCCTACACTTCCTCCACTTCTCCACATCCTCCATTTCCTTCACTTCCTCCACTTCCTTCACTTCCTCCACTTCCTCCACTTCCTCCATTTCCTCCGCTTCGTAAACATCGTCCACTTCATCCACTTCCTCCACTTTCTCCACTTCCTCCACTTCGTCCACTTCTTCCACATCGTCAACTTCGTCAACTTCGTCCACTTCCTCCACTTCCTCCATTTCCTCCACTTCCTTCACTTACTTCACTTCCTCCACTTCCTCCACTTCCTCCACTTCGTCCACCTCCTCAACTTCCTCCAATTCCTCCACTTCCTCCACTTCCTCCACTTCCTCCACTTCGTCTACTTCATCCACTTCGTCTACTTCGTCAACTTCCTCTACTTCCTTCACTTCCTCCACTTCCTCAACTTCATCAACGTCGTCCACTTCGCCCACTTCCTCCACTTCCTCCACTTCCGCCACTTCGTCCACTTCGTCAACTTCGTCCACTTCGTCCAGTTCGTCAACTTCGTCCACTTCGTCAACTTTGTCCACTTCCTCCACTTCCTCCACCTCCTCCACTTCCTCCACTTCCTCCACTTTCTCCACTTCGTCAACTTCCACCACTTCGTCAACTTCCTCCACTTCCTCCACTTCCTCCACTTCCTCCACTTCCTTCACTTCCTCTACTTGGTCCACTTCCTCCACTTCCTCCACTTCATCCACTTCCTCCACTTCGTGAACTTCCACCACTTCGACAACGTCGTCCACTTTGTCCACTTCCTCCAGTTCGTCAACTTCGTCTAGTTCGACCACTTTGGCAACTTCGTCAACGTCTTTCACTTCCTCCACTTCCTCCACTTCCTCCACTTCGTCAACTTCGTCCACTTCCTCCATTTCGTCCACTTCCTCCACTTCCTCCACTTCGCCAACTTCATCCATTTCCTCCATTTCGTCCACTTCGTCCACTTCATCCACTTCTACCACTTCGTCCACTTCGTCCACTTCGTCCACTTCCTCCACTTCCTCCACTTCATCCACTTCATCCACTTCCTCCACTTCCTCCACTTCCTCCACTTCCTCCACTTCCTCCACTTCGTCAATGTCGTCCACTTCCTCCACTTTCTCCACTTCCTCCACTCTCTCCACTTCCTCCACTTCCTCCACTTCCTCCACTTCCTCCACTTCCTCCACTTCCTCAACTTCCTCCACTTCCTCCACTTCCTGCATTTCGTCTACTTCCTCCACTTCCTCCAGTTCGTCCACTTCCTCCACTTCCTCCATGATAGCTCCAGACTTGGTGTTATTCCACACATCCGTGAGTTTCCAGAGAAGAAATGCAGTGGCAGCGAAAGAAAACTGAAAAACGAACTAGGATGTGCAGTGGCAGCGGATGAATATTTGGAAGAAGAGTTTGGATGAGGTGTTTTGGGGAAATGGAACTAGCTCAGAAAGTCTTCATCAATGGAAGGAAGCTAGAGGAGATTTTGGAGGAAGCACAAGGGTGACTTTCGGTGGGAGAAGACGTTGGAAATTTCATCAGGAAATCTATTCTCTCAATTCTTCAAAAGTGATTGCAAAGGAGATCTAGGAGTGAATTTATAGAAGGAATTCAGCTCCTATCTTGGGTATCAATGGTGCTAAAAGATTCCTACAAATGTGGATCTAATGCCACGTGTACAAGCATAAGGTGGGTGCTAAAGATCTAGAATGAGCACCATATACACGTGCTTTAAAGTGAAGATGGGCTAAGCAGTCCTAGACCTTGCACTGGTTGTACCTTCATGGCTTGCAATTATGCTTTCCTTGGCTAGCTTCTAGTATTTGACCTTAATTATTTGATGGGCTTGGGCCCAAGTCATCATCCCCTCCCTCTTGGAAAGGATTTGTCCTCAAATTTGTTGGTTTGTCTTTGTGAGGACTTATTTTTTTTTTTTTGGTAGGATCCATCAAAGTTCCTCCTGGGTCAAATATCCATCTGCAATAAGCATCAGACATATCTCTAATTAGTTTTCTTTGTCCAAATAAGATATATAAAAAAATATGTGTAGAAGAAGGTTTCCTAATTTTGAAATTTTTAATTTTAATATAGCAAAGAAACCTTTCTTCATTTGAAATTTTATTTGTATCTTGAGTTATTGGTAACCACAAAGATATCCATAACCCAAGTTGTGACTTTGCAGGTGTTGAAAGTGATAACATTTTTAAAGATTGAGTGGCAAATTCTTGGAAAGAAAAGTAGAATTTTGAAAAGTTAAGGATAGATGAAAGAAAATTAAAGGATAGAAAACCTCCCCTTAAGAGTCTTGGTTCTATAAGGAGTGTGGACAGAGGTTCTATTTTCCTTTCTTTTCTTCTTTTCTCTTCTCTTTGCTCTTGCTCTCGGTTTTCTTGTTCTCTTTTCTCTTCTTCTTTTCTTTCCTCTTGCTCTCTTTTTCTTCTCTCTATTTCTTCTTTTTCTTGCTCCTTGTTGAGCTTCATTTGTGTTTGATCTTTGGCCACCTGGGTAGGTGACAGAGGATGAAGCACAAATTTCTTATCATTTTTGTGAACAGTTATGGTATTGGTGCGACCATGGTGTGTAGTGTCATTATCAAATTGCCATGGTCTTCCCAATAGTACATGGCAAGCTTCCATAGGAACTACATCACAAATAACATCATCTTTGAAGTTTCCTATGGAAATTGCCAATTTAACTTGATTCTTGACTGTTATATCCCCATCTTGATTTAGCCAATGAAGTTTGTAAGGTTTTGGATGGGATATCACAGTAAGATTCAGTTTTTCAACCAACCTTGTGCTACAACAGTTACAGCAAGATCCACTATCAATAATGAGAGAACAATATTTTTCTTCAATTTGACATCTTGTGTGAAAGATGTTCTCTCTTTGTGATAAGTGTTCTGGACTTGGTTGACTATTAAGCACCCTTCTTACCATGAGAAGTGGACCCTCACAAGGATATACTTTCTCTTCATTATCTCTTTCTTGCTCATTCTCACATTCACTAGGGGTTTCACTTTCACTGCTATATATATCACTACCTCTTAAAATGATTGTTCTTTTGGTAGGACATTGAGCAGCTATGTGACCCCTACCCAAACATTTAAAACACTTGATCTCACTAGTGCGAGTGTGTGAAGAGAATTCATGTTTGGGTTTTTCAACTATATTGGCAAGAGGTTTGAGGGGTTCTTTTTCTTTTACAATCTTTTGTTCAAATGGGGATTGAAATCTTTTAACAGAAGCTTTTCTCAAATTTTGTTGTTCTACCTTTATACACATTTGAACAAGATCATTCAAATCTCTATAAGGTAGTAGTTCAACCCTATCCCTGATATCAAGATTCAACCCACTCAAAAATCTGGCCAAGGTAGTTTCCTCGCCCTCTGTTATTCCTGCCCTCATCATGTATAACTCCATCTTTTGTCTGTATTTTTCAACAGACATAGACTTTTGTTGCAATCTTTGGAGCTTATCCATGAGTTCTCTTTTGTAGTAGGAGGGTATGTGCCTTTTCCGAAGGGCATTTGTAAGCTCATTCCAATATTTTATTGGAGGAAGTCGCTGTCTTAGTCTCTCTTGGACTAGAGCAGTCCACCAGTACATTGCATATCCTTGAAAACTTAGGGTAGCAAGAGAGAATTTTCTTTCTTCCCCTACTTGATGGCAAGCAAAAATTTGCTCTACCTTCATTTCCCAATCTAGGTAAGCCTCAACATTATCTTTTCCATGAAAATGAGGCAATACCACATTAACTTCCTTAGGAGGAGGAGGATTTTCAAATTCCCTCCTGTGTCTTCTTGATGAAGAGGGTTGATGATAATATTCTCCTACTCTTAAGGCCTCTTGTTCATATTGGGACTCTCCACTATAACTTCTCTCCCTATTTTGGACTTGTTCTTCTCTCAAAAGTTTCAACTCATTTTCAACCATGGCACTGTGTAGCTCTCTTTGGACTTTTTCTTGACTTATTTTTCTTTCAATCTCATTGAGTTGATTGACTAGAGTTTGGTTTGAAAATTGATCTTTAGATGTGTCACTAATTCTAGGGGATTGTCTTCCAGACATTTTTATGAACTTAAAAGTTTTCTTGAAATAAAGAATAAAAGTTTTCACTTGAGGATAATATTCCAGGTAAGAGAGGTGAACCGTATAGGTTGCTTAAATACCAAGTCTTGCCTTGCCAAATATATCCTTAGTTACTTACTAACACTAGTGCAGAAAGGGGTTTTAACGTCTCCCAATAGACGTCCGTCCACAAAAGCCCCAACGTATATAATTGACCGGTGGCATATTAGTAAATAAGTGGAACTGTAGACGTCCGTCCTGGGGCTAGCCGGACGTCTATAATGTTATGAACGTCCGTCCTTGGAGACGGACGTTTATAGGCGGAACAAAGTGAACACGGGTCAGCCCTTTGGACGTCCGTCCTTGGTCGCGACGGACGTTTATAATGTTATGGACGTCCGTCCTGGGGGACGGACGTTCATTTGGCTGAACAGTGAAAATCCATGTGCAGGCTTTGAACGTCCGTCCGTGGCCGAGATGGACGTTTATACTTGAGTGAACGTCCGTCCTAAGTGACGGACGTTCATTTGGCTGAACAGTGAAAACCATTTGCAGGCTTTGAACGTCCGTCCCTGGCCGAGACGGACGTTTATACTTGAGTGAACGTCCGTCCTAAGTGACGGACGTTCATTTGGCTGAACAGTGAAAACCATTTGCAGGCTTTGAACGTCCGTCCCTGGCCGAGACGGACGTTTATACTCTAGCGAACGTCCGTCCTCGGAGACGGACGTTAAAAGGCTGAACGTTTATAGTTGAACGTTTATACCCATTGCAGCCCTTAGACGTCCGTCTCAGGGGGACGGACGTCTACGAGGCTGAACGTTTCAATTTCCCAAGTAGGGAACTTACACGTCCGTTTTGGGAGGTCTCGGACGTCTATAATAAACACAGACGTCCGTGCCCCTATAACGGACGTTTAAGGTACTGACAGGGTGGTTGGATATTTAATTCTCTTCAGGCCCTCAACGTCAGTCCTACGAGGGCACGGACGTCTATAATATTATAGACGTCCGAGCCCGTATAACGGACGTTTAATGTACTGACAGGTGATAACAGTTGAAAAACTGTTATTTTCATGCTTAAAAGTGATACTAAAAGCAACCTTTAGACTTAGAAACTAGCTTGAAATCATGCATTTTGTTTATATTTTCAGAAATAAGAGAGCTGGACAGGTTTATGCTTGATTTAAGTGTTTTTGTGCAGGTTTTGAGGTGAATTTGGTGAAAGAAGTGAAGAATAAGAGAGAGGACATTAGAAAAGACAAGAAAGAGTGCAAAAAGGAGAAGTCGAAGGCACCGCTCAGCGGCAAACTACCGCTGAGCGGCACTCAAGAGGTGGCGTTGGAACCGCTGAGGGGCAAATGGCCGCTGAGGGGAAGAAAGAAGACGCGTAACCACCGCTGAGCGGTAAATGGCGCTGAGCGGCACTTTTTGGGCTTGGGCTTTTGTAATCTTTTGTAACTCTAGATTAGTATATAAGGGCTTGCACGTCCTATAGTTAGGCATCTTTGGCAGAAACGAGGCAAACACTCTCTCTTTCACCCCTTTGAAGGAGGATCTTGGATGCTCAGGCTACCTCTTCACCTTTATTGGGTTTATTCTTTCATACTTTCATTGTTATTCATCTAGGTTCACCATGAATATGGTTGATGAGAGGGTCGCACCTCCCACAAAAGTTGAATGCAAAATTAATGCAGTATAGTGCTAGGAAGTGACTCCTAGGTCGTCTCTCAAGGACCAAATTTGGTTCAAGTCTCAGGTCAAACACGCAGGGGGGTTTGGAAGTGTTCGTCTGGATGCGGATAAACTTAAATTCAAAATTGGAAATTAAACGCAGTTGGAATTAATTAAAATGCAACAATTAGTAAAACACTTAAATACATTAATGTTGTGGAAATGCAACGCGCCAATAGAAATACCATACAGCCGAGATCAAACATTCAGCGCAAACAGGCTAGAGTAAAGTAAGAAATGCAAAAAAAAAATAAACCAAGCATGCAATTCACAACAGAAATGGCACTAATAAGAAACGTTAACAGTGAAAGGAACAAGTCAGCTACTTTACGTTCTAACGTGTAAAATGATGAAACCAATGTAAGTGAATAAGGTTGGACGCGTGACCACTTTTCTCCATAACAACAAAATGAAACATGCTGAGAAAGAAAGGAAATAAAGCTTCCTTGCTGCCCCTGGACGTGACAACACATCACTCCCTCCATGCCATACCATGACACCTACTCCTATCTAATCACCTAACATGCTGCAGATACTCTCTAATTAAAATCAACACTTCTACTTTCTAAAAGCAAAAACCACATTCTCCACAAACTAAATCAGCTCCTTCTCTCCAAGGATGTGACCATGCTACTGCCACATTGAATACCCCGTGCCCCACCATTTCTTCATCAATTAAACAACTCTTTTAAAACAACCGTGTGCAATATTTCAATATAAAACAAAACAGCCAAGTGATTTCGGTGCAGGCTTGAGCTAATAGAAAAAAAAATAAACTCCTTGGACATAACCCCTCACGGACGTGTGCTGGAATAAAATAACTTCAATACAAATTGCTGAATCAAAGCTTCATTCAATGATAACTTCCAGAAATGAAACGTTCCAACCATTCACAAAAATGAAAATTCTAACGAACAGAAAATATGTTTTCTTCTTAACTTCCCCATTCTCTGTAGCAACAGCGTTCAAGAACCAAACAAAAATGAGTGTGGCAAGTGGTGGCTCCTATGCACGCCCCCTCCCCCATAAAAAAAACGTGCCAGCCAAAAAAAATCCCGTGAGGGTGGCGGCTTACAAAATAAGGGTGAATGACCCCTTAAAAAACCCGAACCCTGCTCCTCTCCATAGCTCCCTATTTCTCCACCAAGCTGGACTTGCTACCTCCGTGTTTTCCAAGCTGGAATGCTGGATGCACCCTCTTTTTACTGGACGTGCAACACCTCTTGGACCGTGAAGGCTGCTGCTTAGTGTGGGCCATGCTTCTCCTTTGGACACCACGTGCTTCAGCTGGATGCTGCTGGATTGCTTTCTTTCCAAGGGCCGAGTGCTTCTCTTCTTTCTCTCCCGTGCACACCCCAAGCTGCTGGGAATTGAAGAAACATGTTGGGCCGCAGACTTGCTGGACGGAAGCTGCTTGGACCGTGGACTCCTCTTTTTCCTTCCTACACCCCTGCAAGCTTGCTGCTCCTTCTTCGTGCACCTCCCTTCCAACACTGGACAGCATCTTCTTGTGTGGGCCGCATGCTTTGACCGTGTGTGGATTTTGCTTCCACGTAAAATGAGCCAACAAGTGGGCCACAAGCAAAATAAATTAGCATGAATCAAATGTGCTTCTCCCTGACACCCTTATTCCATCAAGCTTCACGGTTTACACATTCCAAAAAGAATTCTCCAATCAAGTCCATCTCCATGTGCACTCCCATAATTCTTTTCTCTGCACCTTTTTTTTTTCCTTCCAGCACCTCCCTTGTTGAAATCCACACCTCCTCAATCATTTTAGTTTAAAGCATAATTGATGTGGTATTTCTTTTCACCTCCAAATGTCCCAAATATTATCCAACAATTTCCCTACAATTAATAATGCAAATAATTTGCTCAAATAATTCAAATTAATTAAAATAAGAATTTTTGGTCAAATTAAGCACAATTATCAAAAACAGGAAAATATCGGACATTTAAGCACAATTCCCTGATTAAATTCGGTACAATAAGCTAAGTGAAATTTAGAAAATATTGACTCATCAATGGTGAACTAAACCTTGTATGTTTGTTGGGGAATCAATGTAATCTCTTGAAGCTCTCATATATGGATTTGTTGAATACATCTTTGAATTAAGACATATGCTTTCTTTTCATCATTAGTTAGGGTTTTTCCTCTTTGCTCAATGCTTGCATTGTTTAACTCATTCTAATGCATGATTATTGGTTTTGTTGATACGGACACGTACGGGGAAATCTAGATCCGGGGAATTTCTCCCAATATTTTACTGACAACATTATATTGGTTGCCTTAAGCTCCTGCACTCATGAACTAATCATTAGGAATGCTAGGAATTGTATGAACTATTTGATTAGGGAGAAGCCATCTAGAATGGTACATTAGAGAGTGGCATTAACAATGATGATTTGAAAGAGGAATTCCTAAAATATATGAGAGTGGATGAGATGAAATTGACCCCCAACAACATATTCATTCATTTAATCCATTGAAAGTGTTTATCTTATGTCTTTGCCATTGATCAATTCATGCATACATGTTTATTTTCGTCTTGCATATTAAAATTTCAATTATTGTTTTCTTAAGTCTTAGCTAATCAAGAAATCACATAACTAAACTAGGCCGTGAGTCCTTTGGGAAGAACGATACTTGGTCTTACCAAGTTTTATTACTTGAACGATTCGGTCATACTTGCCGATTGTGAAACAAGTTTGTGACATCATATTTTGGTGCTTACAAATTTGTCCATCAACAGGGTGGTTGGATATTTAATTCTCTTCAGGTCCAGAGACGTCCCATATGCGGGGCCCGACGTTTATACTATTATAGACGTCAGAGCCCTCGTAGGACGGATGTTGAGGATCTGCCATGGGGAGTTGAAACGTTCAGTTTGTTCAATATAATAGACGTCAGCTCCCCAAAACGGACGTTTATCATATTACAGACGTCGGCGCACCCAAGGACGGACGTTTAAACCCACCCGCGAATATCATTTTTAAATCATCAAAGACGTCACATTAGTGACGAACCTGACGTCTATACTCTTATAGACGTCCGTCCACAAGCTCGCCGGACGTCTAAGAGTATAATATCGTGCTCCCGCGAACCAGTGACCAGTTAACGTTTGGAAACGCACTGTTCATCGTCTTCCTCCGCAAAACCAGCTCTCGTTTTTGGACCGTTTAAATTCATTTTCAATCCGATTACATTGCTCTGTGATGAAATACCTTTGATTTGAACCGATTAAAAATCGTTTTCGGTCCGTTTTTTTGTAGACTCTTGCGTGTTCTTGGAGGCTTCTTTGACTGTTTTTGGACTGCGTTTTAGGCCGTTCACTCCTCCGTTTTCATCATTTTCATTTCGAATCTACTTTCCAGGTTAGCTTGTTGGTTGAAATTTTTTTGTATGCATGTAATTGAGTTTTGTGAATGCACGTTTTTTACTGTAAAATGTGACTGCGTAATTGGCTTTTGAATATATTTGTATTAGTTGTGTATTATATAAGTATCAAATCATTGAGTGACACTTAGTTCCCGTTTGAAATTTAAGACAAACGATTAATCTTTTAATCGTTTGTGTTAAATTTTGAATTGTCCGATTGGACAGTTTGAGAAAATTAATTTCCATAATTTGCAATTCCATGTCATTTGGAGTTTAAGGATAAGATTGATAAAATTTCGGTTCAGTACTTGTGTTGTTCTCCGGATGCATATTTGATTGTGGTCATCATTGACTACTCTCATTTCGTGTATTTCGGAGACCAATGCGAAATGCTGCCGAAATCTTATCAATTTTATGATGTAGACTTCAATGCACGTGGCTGATATAATTATGAAAATTAGTTTTTTTGAATGGGTAGGGCCTAACCTTGTGAGAGTTAAAACACTTGAACTAATGATTTTACGAACATAGTATGGATCGAAGCTGGATGAAGGAACGTCGCATCAGTGAAGAGTATGAGAAGGGTGTTTCGAAGTTCTTGCAATACGTTGAACAAAATGCTAAGTCCGTCAACGGGAAATATTTTTGTCCTTGTGTGCGTTGTCTTAATCAAATACGGCAAGACTTAGGCAATGTGCGTGACCATCTATTCATGTACGGCATAATGAGGACTTATACCGTTTAATTAAGACCATCATTCGAGCAGTCATTACAGATGACTGGAATGAGGTAATGATGTATACCTTCAATACATTACAAATCATATTCATCTACAACTATATATGAAACAATAATGAATCTTTGTTGAATTTTGCAGCGCTTCAAGACTACATCGCCTATTACAGAAGACACAATTAAACAGATAAGGCAGGAGTGGACCGCTTATCTTCTGCAAAGATGGAGTTAGGAATAGTTATATTTCTTGTTGAACATTGTTTAGTTTTTTAGTTTAAGTTTTATGTTGATAGTTTGGTAGTGGATTGAACTCCACATTAAGTAGAACTTTGTTTATATAAAACGCATTTTTATATTATTGCAAAATTGTTCTGGGACATTTTTCTGCTTTTCAGGTGTGGTTTTATTGAAAAAATAAACTAATTTTTAAAAAAAAAACGCCCAGTAGATGTCCGTTAGTGCACAGTCGGACGTCTACAGACGTCTGTCAGTGCACACACGGACGTCCACCCCCAGCTCCTACCTAAAACATTTCAGCAAGGTAGACGTCAGGGGGGAGGAGGCGGACGTATATATAGACGTCCGTCCAGACACAACGGACGTTTATATAGGCGTCCGTCCAGACACAACGGACGTTCATGTAAACGTCCCTCCTGACACAACGGACGTTCATGTCGACGTCCGTCATGACACAACGGACGTTCATGTAGACGTCCGTGCTGACACAACGGACGTTTTACAGAGACGTCCGTCCTGCCACAACGGACGTTCATGTAGACGTCCGTGCTGACACAACGGACGTTTACAGAGACGTCCGTCCTGCCACAACGGACGTCTGAGCGACGTCACCCACATAAACGTCGGGCGTACGCCGGACGTCAAAAGGCCAAAATATCGGACGTTAAAACCCCTTTCTACACTAGTGTAAAAATCTTTAAATCAAAATCACTTCTAGATTCACTAAATATATGGAGACACCAACAAACACAAAGAAAGAAACCTTAGACTCAAAAGACGGACTCTAAGACTTCCTATGCGAAACTTGCAAGTAAAAAGAAAATTAAAGATGAGGTCTCCTAGGTGAGGCTTAGACTTTGGATCTAAGACACACTCACTGTCTACCAATTTTAAAATGGAACAATTAAAACAAAGTTTGCAAATGATGGAAGAACACTTGTGAGTTCTGTCCAATCACTTGCGTAATGGCCCTTTACAAACAGAAAATTTGCTAATACAATTAGACTTTGCAACAAAAAGAAAAGAGAAACGGTTTGACAATGGAACTTTGGCTTCTCTCAAATAAAACTGAGTGATTCTGGATGCAATCACGCAAGGCTCACAGTTGCTGGTTAGGAGGATTTTACTTGGCAGCAAGCAAACTGCTATTACTGTATCAGCAGATACATTTCCAGCATGTCAGATTTTGCAGCACCGTAGTCACCATGCCTTGCTGTTTCCGTCAAATCTCCACTTCCTAGAAGGCTACCAATGATGAAGGATCTCTGGCTAGCCCAATCCCATGTACTTATACCTCAATCAGATTATAAATCAGCAGGAGATTAGAAAAGGAAATGAAGTAACTGCACAGAATTGTCTCAGGAAAATACTGCACTACAACACCTTTTATCAAACAGGTGGTAGGCCAGAAAGCCAATGGTTGAGAATAAAGCAAGAAAAAGGAGATGCAAGCATGGAGGCACAACAAAAAGAACCTAGGAAGAGTTCTAGAGCATATTAATAAGGCAAGAAATCAAAACAAGCTGCAATGGAATCAAATTCGGAGACAATTAGAAATTGATCAAAACTGTTTGATGAATTGTCTGAATGAACAATCAGTTTGGTGCACCAGATTTCGCAGATTCAACTTGCACTGGCCAATCAGCTTTTTAATTTGCAATATTTGTTTCTGTTATATTGTTTTTAATATTGAATACATTTGACCAAGCTTTTGCTAAGAAGTTTAGATTATTGGATTGCACCAAAACAGTTTGTACAAATAATGTTGTAGTATGCAGCTTGTACCAAAAAAAGAAGACTAAAACTGGTGGTTTAGAGAGTAAAATTGTGCAGGGTTATTTCAAGACAAAATTTCTTTGCATAACCAATTTTAATTCATCAAATCAAACGTGTTGATACTGAAATTTGATGCAAGAACTTATGATAACAAATTTTGACTCATTCAACCCTTTTTATGCAGCAAAATGAATAACTCAACCACCCAGATTTTAGTGCACTGAATCAAACGACCTTTAAACATTGAAATGTGTCCATATACAACATTTAAAACTTGTTAAAAGTGCTGGAAATGGTTGCAAAGACGTTCAGCAGTGATCTAATACTGAAACAAGATTTCTAAAAAAAAAATTGGACTAAGCAAAGCATTGCAGTTCGGCCAACTGTAGATTGGATGCAATGTGAGTTTTCCAATGATGCTACTAAGCCTTTTGCAGAAGCAATTAAGTGCTTATATGATGTGCATCAAGTACTAGCTCGGTTTTGACATTCAATCACAGATCTAATTCACCAATTTCTTTCAAATAGACACACAAAACTATTCTACTGCTCAAAATTCTGAAACTGGAATTGGTGTCACAAATTATGCACTTGAGCTCCCACTGAGTTTGTCATGGCTCATTTAATGTGCAGATAATGACAGCTTCTTCAGTTTGTTCAGATATAGCAGAGCACACAGTTTTTAAACCAGATTTGAAGACAGAAATGGAAACACACATGACTGAACATTACAGGAAAAGATGCTCAAATAAAAAGGACTCAAACAACACAAATGGACCGATTAAAATGATGAGACACAATCAAAATAAAACTAGCACACAAGAACAGACTCAAACAGAACCTAATAACACCATAAAATGAATAGAACAGTGAAACAGATTCAAAGACAGCAAAAGAGTATTATGACAGTGTGGAATTTAAAAAGAAACACTTAGCTCACTGGTGCACTTCGAACCTGGCTCTAAATACCACATGATAGCTCCAGACTTGGTGTTATTCCACAGATCCGTGATTTTCCAGAGAAGAAATGTAGTGGCAGCGAAAGAAAACTGAAAAACGAACTAGGATGTGTAGTGGCAGCGGATGAATATTTGGAAGAAGAGTTTGGATGAGGTGCTTTGGGGAAATGGAACTAGCTCAGACAGCCTTCATCAATGGAAGGAAGCTAGAGGAGATTTTGGAGGAAGCACAGGGGTGACTTTCGGTGGGAGAAGACGCTGGAAATTTCATCAGCAAATCTATTCTCTCAATTCTTCAAAAGTGATTACAAAGGAGATCTAGGAGTGAATTTATAGAAGGAATTCAGCTCCTATTTTGGGTATCAATGGTGCTAAAAGATTCCTACAAATGTGGATCTAATGCCACGTGTACAAGCATAAGGTGGGCGATAAAGATCTAGAATGAGCACCATATACACGTGCTATAAAGTGAAGATGGGCTAAGCACTCCTAGACCTTGCACTGGTTGTACCTTCATGGCTTGCAATTATGCTTTCCTTGGCTAGCTTGTAGTATTTGACCTTAATTATTTGATGGGCTTGGGCCCAAGTCATCACTCCACTTCTCCACTTCCTTCATTTCCTTCACTTCGTCAACGTCGTCCACTTCGTCCACTTCCGCAACTTCGTCCACTTCGTCCACTTCCGCAACTTCATCCACTTCATCCACTTCGTCAACTTCGTCCACTTCGTCCACTTCCTCCACTTCCTCCACTTCCTGCACTTCCTCCACTTCCTCGGCTTCCTCCACTTCCTCCACTTTGTCCACTTTGTCCACTTCGTCCACTTCGTACACTACATCAACTTCATCCATTTCCTCCACTTTGTCCACTTCGTCCACTTCGTCCACTTCCTCCATTTCGCCCACTTCGTCCACTTCGTCCACTTCCTCCACTTCGTCAACTTCGTCAACTTCGTCCACTTCGTCAACTTCGTCCACTTCCTCCACTTCCATCCACTTCGTCCACTTCGTCAACTTCGTCCACTTTGTCAACTTCGTCAACTTCCTCAACTTCGTCCACTTCCTCCACTTCCTTCACTTCCTCCACTTCCTCAACTTCTCCACTTCGTAAACTTCGTCCACTATCTCCACTTCGTCAACTTCATCCACTTCGTCCACTTCGTCAACTTCGTCCACTTCATCAACTTCCTCCACTTCCTCCACTTCCTCCACTTCGTCCACTTCCTCCACTTCCTCCACTTCCTCCACTTCCTCCCCTTCCTCCACTTGCTCCACTTCCTCCACTTCCTAACCTTCCTCCACTTGCTCAACTTCGTCCACTTCGTCAACATTGTCCACTTCCTCCACTTCCTCCACTTCCTCCACTTCCTTCACTTACATCACTTCCTCCACTTCCTCCACTTCCTCCACTTCGTCCACTTCCTCAACTTCCTCCACTTCCTCCACTTCTTTCACTTACTTCACTTCGTCCACTTCGTCCACTTCGTCAACTTCGTCAACTTTGTCCACTTCGTCAACTTCCTCCACTTCCTCCACTTCCTCCACTTCGTCAACTTCCTCCACTTCGTCAACTTCCTCCACTTGGTCCACTTCGTCCACTTCGTCCACTTCGTCAACTTGTTCCACTTCGTCAACTTCCTCCACTTCCTCCACTTCGTCCACTTCGTCAACATCGTCCACTTCGTCCACTTCCTCCACTTTTCCACTTCGTCCACTTCGTCCTTTTCGTCAACTTCGTCAACTTCGTCCACTTAGTCCACTTCGTCATCTTCTTCCACTTCGTCAACTTCCTCCACTTCCTCGACTTTCTCCACTTCGTCCACTTCCTCAAGTTCGTCCACTTCCTCCACTTCGTCCACTTCGTCAACTTCGTCAACTTCGTCCACTTCGTCCACTTCGTCCACTTCCTCGACTTCCTCGGTTTCCTGCACTTCGTCCACTTCGGCCACTTTGTCCACTTTGTCCACTTCGTCCACTTTCTCCACTTCGTCCGCTTCGTCCTCTTCGTCCACTTCCTCCACTTCGTCAACTTCGTCCACTTCGTCAATTTCGTCCACTTCGTCCACTTCCTCCACTTCCTCCACTTGCTTCACTTCCTGCACTTCCTCCACCTCCTCGACTTCCTCGGCTTCCTCCACTTCCTCCACTTCGTGCACTTTGTCCACTTCGTCCACCTCGTCCACTTCGTACACTACATCAACTTCATCCATTTCCTCCACTTCGTCCACTTCGTACACTTCGTCCACTTCGTCCACTTCGTCCACTTCCTCCATTTCGCCCACTTCGTCCACTTCGTCCACTTCCTCCACTACCACCACTTCGTCAACTTCGTCCACTTCCTCCACTTCCTCCAATTCGTCCACTTCGTCCACTTCGTCAACTTCGTCCACTTTGTCAACTTCGTCAACTTCGTCCACTTCGTCCTCTTCCTCCACTTCCTTCACTTCCTCTACTTCCTCTACTTCTCCACTTCGTATACTTCGTCCACTTTCTCCACTTCGTCAACTTCATCCACTTCGTCCACTTCGTCAACTTCCTCCACTTCCTCCACTTCCTCCACTTCCTCCACTTCCTCCACTTCCTCCACTTCCTCCACTTCCTCCACTTCCTCCACTTCCTCACCTTCCTCCACTTCCTCAACTTCGTCCACTTCGTCAACGTCGTCCACTTCCTCCACTTCCTCCACTTCCTCCACATCCTCCACTTTGTCGACTTCGTCAACTTCGTCCATGTTGTCCACTTCCTCCACTTCTTTCACTTACTTCACTTCCTCCACTTCGTCAACTTCGTCAACTTTGTCCACTTCGTCAACTTCGTCCACTTCCTCCACTTCCTCCACTTCGTGAACTTCCTCCACTTCGTCAACTTCCTCCAATTTGTCAACTTCGTCGACTTCGTCCACTTCGTCAACTTGATCCACTTCGTCAACTTCCTCCACTTCCTCCACTTCCTCCACTTCGTCTACTTCGTCAACTTCGTCCACTTCCTCCACTTCCTCGACTTCGTCCTTTTCGTCAACTTTGTCAACTTCGTCCACTTAGTCCACTTCGTCATCTTCTTCCACTTCGTCAAGTTCCTCGACTTTCTCCACTTCGTCCACTTCGTCAACTTTGTCCACTTCGTCAACTTCGTCCACTTCCTCCACTTCCTCCACTTCGTCCACTTCCGCCACTTCGTCCACTTCCTCGACTTCCTCGGCTTCCTGCACTTCCTCCACTTCCTCCACTTCGTCCGCTTTGTCGAGTTCGTTCACTTCGTCCTCTTCGTCCACTTCGTCCACTACATCAACTTCATCCATTTCCTCCACTTTGTCCACTTCTTACACTTCGTCCACTTCGTCCACTTCGTCCACTTCGTCCACTTCGTCAACTTCGTCCACCTCGTCAACTTCCTCCACTTCGTCCACTTCCTCCACTTCCTCCACTTCCTACACTACGTCAACTTCGTCCACTTCGTCCACTTCGTCTACTTCCTCCACTTACTTCACTTCGTCCACATCGTCCACTTCCTCCACTTCCTCTACTTCGGCCACTTCCTCCACTTTGTCCACTACCTCCACTTCCTCCACTTCCTCTACTTCCTCCACTTCTCCAACGTCGTCCACTTCCTCCACTTCGTCCACTTTCTCCACTTCCTCCACTTCCTCCACTTCCTCCACTTCGTCAACTTCGTAACTTCTTCCACTTCTTCCACTTCGTCCACTTCATCCACTTCGTCTGCTTCCTCCACTTCGTCTACTTCCTCCATTCCTCCACTTCCTCAACTTCCTCCACTTCCTCCACTTCCTTCACTTCCTCCACTTCCTCCACTTCCTCCACTTCCTCCACTTCCTCCACTTCCTCCACTTCGTCTACTTCGTCTACTTCGTCCACTTCCTCCACTTCCTCCACTTCCTCCACTTCCTCCACTTCCTTCACTTCCTCCACTTCCTCCACTTCCTCCACTTCCTCCACTTCCTCCACTTCGTCTACTTCCTCCACTTCCTCCACTTCCTCCACTTCGTCAACTTCCACCACTTCGTGAACGTCGTCGACTTCCTCCACTTCATCCAGTTCGTCAACTTCGTCCACTTCGTCCACTTCTGCAACTTCGTCAACTTCGTCAACGTCGTCCACTTCCTCCACTTCCTCCACTTCCTCCACTTCCTCCACTTCGTCAACTTCGTCCACTTCGTCAACTTCCTCCACTTCCTCCACTTCCTCCACTTCCTCCACTTCCTCCACTTCCTCCACTTCCTCCACTTCCTCCACTTCGTCAACTTCGTCCACTTCGTCAACTTCGTCCACTTCCTCCACTTCCTCCACTTCCTCCACTTCCTCCACTTCCTCCACTTCGTCAACGTCGTCCACTTCCTCCACTTCCTCCACTTCCTCCACTTCCTCCATTTCCTTCACTTGCTCCACTTCCTCCACTTCCTCAACTTCCTCCACTTCGTCTACTTCGTCCACTTCGTCCACTTCCTCCACTTCCTCCACTTTCTCCACTTCCTCCACGTCCTCCACTTCCTCCACTTCGTCCACTTCGTCCACTTCGTCAACTTCGTCCACTTCGTCCACTTCGTCAACTTCGTCCACTTCTTCCACTTCGTCCACTTCGTCTACTTCCTCCACTTCGTCTACTTCCTCCACTTCCTCCACTTCCTCCACTTCCTCCACTTCCTTCACTTCCTCCACTTCCTCCACTTCCTCCACTTCGTCTACTTCCTGCACTTCCTCCACTTCCTCCACTTCGTCAACGTCCACCACTTCGTCAACGTCGTCCACTTCCTCCACTTTATCCAGTTCGTCAACTTTGTCCACTTCTACAACGTCGTCCACTTCCTCCACTTCCTCCACTTCCTCTAGTTCCTCCACTTCCTCCACTTCCTCCACTTCCTCCACTTCGTCAACTTCGACCACTTCCTCCACTTCGTCCACTTCCTCCAGTTCCTCCACTTCCTCCACTTCCTCCACTTCGTCAACTTCGTCCACTTCGTCAACTTCGTCCACTTCCTCCACTTCGTCCATTTCCTCCACTTCCTCCACTTCCTCCACTTCCTCCACTTCGTCAACGTCGTCCACTTCCTCCACTTCCTCCACTTCCTCCACTTCGTCAACTTCGTCCACCTCCTCCACTTCCTCCACTTCCTCGACTTCGTCTACTTCGTCCACTTCGTCCACTTCCCCCACTTCCTCCACTTCGTCAACATCCACCACTTCGTCAACGTCGTCTACTTCGTCCACTTCCTCCACTTCCTCCACTTCCTCCACTTCCTCCACTTCCTCCACTTACTCCACTTCGTCTACTTCGTCCACTTCCTCCACTTCGTCAACTTCCTCCACTTCCTCCACTTCGTCCACTTCCTCCACTTCCTCCACTTCCTCCACTTCGTCAACTTCGTCCATTTCGTCCATTTCCTCCATTTCGTCTACTTCGTCCCATTCGTCCACTTCTACCACTTCGTCCACTTCGTCCACTTCGTCCACTTCCTCCACTTCCTCCACTCCCTCCACTTCATCCACTTCCTCCACTTCCTCCACTTCCTCCACTTCCTCCACTACCTCCAGTTCGTCCACTTCGTCCACATCGTCAACTTCGTCAACTTCGTCAACGTCCTCAACTTCGTCAACGTCGTCAACTTCGTCAACTTCGTCAACTTCGTCAACTTCATCCACTTCCTCCACTTCCTCCACTTCGTCCACTTCGTCCACTTCCTCCACTTCGTCAACATCCACGACTTCGTCAACGTCGTCCACTTCGTCCACTTCCCCCACTTCCTCCACTTCCTCCAGTTCATCAACTTCGTCCACTTCGGCAACTTCGTCAACTTCGTCAACGTCGTCCACTTCCTCCTCTTCCTCCACTTCCTCCACTTCCTCCACTGCCTCCACTTCCTCCACTTCCTCCACTTCCTCCACTTCCTCCACTTCGTCAACTTCGTCCACTTCCTCCACTTCCTCCACTTCCTCCACTTCCTCCACTTCCTCCACTTCCTCCATTTCCTTCACTTCCTCCACATCCTCCACTTCCTCCACTTCGTCTACTTCGTCCACTTCCTCCACTTCCTCCACTTCCGCCACTTCCTCCACTTTCTCCACTTCCTCCACTTCCTCCACTTCCTCCACTTCGTCCACTTCGTCAACTTCGTCCACTTCTTCCACTTCGTCCACTTCGTCCACTTCGTCTACGTCCTCCACTTCGTCTACTTCCTCCACTTCCTCCACTTCCTCCACTTCCTCCACTTCCTTCACTTCCTCCACTTCCTCCACTTCCTCCACTTCCTCCACTTCCTCCACTTCGTCTACTTCCTCCACTTCCTCCACTTCCTCCACTTCGTCAACTTCCAGCACTTCGTCAACGTCGTCCACATCCTCCACTTTATCCAGTTCGTCAACTTCGTCCACTTCTACAACTTCGTCAACGTCGTCCACTTCCTGCACTTCCTCCACTTCCTCTAGTTCCTCCACTTCCTCCACTTCCTCTACTTCGTCCACTTCCTCCACTTCCTCAACTTTGTCCACTTCCTCCACTTCCTCCACTTCCTCTACTTCCTCCACTTCGTCAACGTCGTCCACTTCCTCCACTTCCTCCACTTTCTCCACTTCCTCCACTTCCTCCACTTCCTCCACTTCGTCTACTTCGTCAACTTCGTCCACTTCTTCCACTTCGTCCACTTCGTCCACTTCGTCTACTTCCTCCACTTCGTCTACTTCCTCCACTTCCTCCACTTCCTCCACTTCCTCCACTTCCTTCACTTCGACCACTTCCTCCACTTCCTCCACTTCCTCCACTTCCTCCACTTACTCCACTTCGTCTACTTCGTCCACTTCCTCCACTTCCTCCACTTCCTCCACTTCGTCAACTTCCACAACTTCGTCAACGTCGTCCACTTCGTCCACTTCATCCAGTTCGTCAACTTCGTCCCCTCTTGCAACTTCGTCAACGTCGTCCACTTCCTCCACTTCCTCCACTTCCTCTAGTTCCTCCAGTTCCTCCACTTCCTCCACTTCCTTCACTTCGTCCACTTCGTCAACTTCGTGCACTTCCTCCACTTTGTCCACTTCCTCCAGTTCCTCCACTTCCTCCACTTTGTCAACTTCGTCCACTTCGTCAACTTCGTCCCCTTCCTCCACTTCCTCCACTTCCTCCACTTCCTCCACTTCGTCAACGTCGTCCACTTCCTCCACTTCCTACACTTCCTCCACTTTGTCAACTTCGTCCACTTCTTCCACTTCGTCCACTTCCTCCACTTCCTCCACTTCCTCCACTTCGTCTACTTCGTCCACTTCCTCCACTTCCTCCACTTCATCAACTTCTACCAGTTCGTCAACGTCGTCTACTTCGTCCACTTCGTCCACTTCCTCTAGTTCCTCCAGTTCCTCCAATTCCTCTAGTTCCTCCACTTCCTCCACTTCGTCAACTTCGTCCACTTCGTCCACTTCCTCCACTTCCTCCACTTCCTCCACTTCGTCAACTTCGTCCATTTCGTCCATTTCCTCCATTTCGTCCACTTCGTCCAATTCGTCCACTTCCTGCACTTCCTCCACTTCGTCCACTTCATCCACTTCCTCCACTTCATCCACTTCCTCCACTTCCTCCACTTCCTCCACTTCCTCTACTTCCTCCACTTCCTCCACTTCCTCCACTTCCTCCACTTCGTCAACGTCAACCACTTCCTCCACTTTGTCCACTTCCTCCACTTTCTCCACTTCCTCCACTTTCTCCACTTCCTACACTTTCTCCACGTGCTCCACTTCGTCCACATCGTCAACTTCGTCAACTTCGTCAACGTCCTCAACTTCGTCAACGTCGTCAACTTCGTCAACTTCGTCCAGTTCCTCCACTTCGTCCACTTCCTCCACTTCCTCCACTTCGTCAACTTCCACCACTTCGTCAACGTCGTCCACTTCGCCCACTTCGGCCACTTCGTCAACTTCCTGCAATTCGTCAACTTCGACCACTTCGACAACTTCGTCAACTTCGTCAACTTCATCAACGTCGTCCACTTCCTCCACTTCCTTCACTTCGTCTACTTCGTCCACTTCGTCCACTTCCTCCACTTCCTCCACTTCGTCAACTTCCACCACTTCGTCAACGTCGTCCACTTCGCCCACTTCGGCCACTTCGTCAACTTCCTCCAATTCGTCAACTTCGACCACTTCGACAACTTCGTCAACTTTGTCAACTTCATCAACGTCGTCCACTTCCTCCACTTCCTCCACTTCCTCCACTTCATCTACTTCGTCCACTTCCTCCACTTCCTCCACTTCATCCAGTTCGTCAACTTCGTCCACTTCGTCCACTTCTGCAACTTCGTCAACTTCGTCCACTTCGTCCACTTCCTCCACTTCGTCAACTTCGTCCATTTCGTCCATTTCCTCCATTTCGTCCACTTCGTCCCATTCGTCCACTTCTACCACTTCGTCCACTTCCTCCACTTCGTCCACTTCCTCCACTCCTTCCACTTCATCCACTTCCTCCACTTCCTCCACTTCCTCCACTTCCTCCACTTCCTCCACTTCCTCCACTTCCTCCACTTCGTCCACTTCGTCCACATCGTCAACTTCGTCAACTTCGTCAACGTCCTCAACTTCGTCAACGTCGTCAACTTCGTCAACTTCGTCAACTTCGTCAACTTCGTCCACTTCCTCCACTTCCTCCACTTCCTCCACTTCCTCCACTTCCTCCACTTCGTCAACTTCCACGACTTCGTCAACGTCGTCCACTTCGCCCACTTCCTCCACTTCCTCCACTTCCTCCAGTTCGTCAACTTCGTCCACTTCGGCAACTTCGTCAACGTCGTCCACTTCCTCCTCTTCCTCCACTTCCTCCACTTCCTCCACTGCCTCCACTTCCTCCACTTCCTCCACTTCCTCCACTTTCTCCACTTCCTCCACTTCGTCAACGTCGTCCACTTCCTCCACTTCCTCCACTTCCTCCACTTCCTCAATTTCCTTCACTTCCTCCACTTCCTCCACTTCGTCCACTTCCTCCACTTCCTCCACTTGCTCCACTTTGTCTACTTCGTCCACTTCCTCCACTTCCTCCACTTCCTCCAGTTCCTCCACTTCCTCCACTTCCTCCACTTCCTCCACTTTCTCCACTTCCTCCACTTCCTCCACTTCCTCCACTTCCTCCACTTCGTCAACTTCGTCCACTTCGTCAACTTCGTCCACTTCTTCCACTTCCTCCACTTCGTCCACTTCGTCTACTTCCTCCACTTCGTCTACTTCCTCCACTTCCTCCACTTCCTCCACTTCCTCCACTTCCTTCACTTCCTCCACTTCCTCCACTTCCTCCACTTCCTCCACTTCCTCCCCTTCGTCTACTTCCTCCACTTCCTCCACTTCCTCCAC
This sequence comes from Vigna umbellata, assembly GCF_029865625.1. Lineage (NCBI taxonomy): Eukaryota > Viridiplantae > Streptophyta > Magnoliopsida > Fabales > Fabaceae > Vigna > Vigna umbellata. Next base: position 46,615,930 of record NC_142173.1, on the reverse strand, counting down.
TTCGTCCACTTCCAGCACTTCGTCAACGTCGTCCACTTCCTCCACTTTATCCAGTTCGTCAACTTCGTCAACTTCGACAACTTCGTCAACGTCGTCCACTTCCTCCACTTCCTCCACTTCCTCTAGTTCCTCCACTTCCTCCACTTCCTCTACTTCGTCCACTTCCTCCACTTCCTCCACTTTGTCCACTTCCTCCACTTCCTCCACTTCCTCTACTTCCTCCACTTCGTCAACGTCGTCCACTTCCTCCACTTCCTCCACTTTCTCCACTTCCTCCACCTCCTCCACTTCCTCCACTTCGTCTACTTCGTCCACTTCTTCCACTTCCTCCACTTCGTCTACTTCCTCAACTTCGTCTACTTCCTCCACTTCCTCCACTTCCTCCACTTCCTCCACTTCCTTCACTTCCACCACTTCCTCCACTTCCTCCACTTCCTCCACTTCCTCCACTTCCTCCACTTCCTCCACTTCGTCTACTTCCTCCACTTCCTCCACTACCTCAACTTCCTCCACTTCGTCCACTTCCACAACTTCGTCAACGTCGTCCACTTCCTCCACTTCCTCCACTTCCTCTAGTTCCTCCAGTTCCTCCACTTCCTCCACTTCCTCCACTTCGTCCACTTCGTCAACTTCGTGCACTTCCTCCACTTTGTCCACTTCCTCCAGTTCCTCCAGTTCCTCCACTTCCTCCACTTTGTCAACTTCGTCCACTTCGTCAACTTCGTCCACTTCCTCCACTTCCTCCACTTCCTCCACTTCGTCAACGTCGTCCACTTCCTCCACTTCCTACACTTCCTCCACTTCGTCAACTTCGTCCACTTCTTCCACTTCGTCCACTTCCTCCACTTCCTCCACTTCCTCCAGTTCGTCTACTTCGTCCACTTCCTCCACTTCCTCCACTTCATCAACTTCTACCACTTCGTCAACGTCGTCTACTTCGTCCACTTCGTCCACTTCCTCTAGTTCCTCCAGTTCCTCCAATTCCTCTAGTTCCTCCACTTCCTCCACTTCGTCAACTTCGTCCACTTCCTCCACTTCCTCCACTTCCTGCACTTCCTCCACTTCGTCAACTTCGTCCATTTCGTCCATTTCCTCCATTTCGTCCACTTCGTCCAATTCGTCCACTTCCTCCACTTCGTCCACTTCGTCCACTTCGTCCACTTCCTCCACTTCCTCCACTTCATCCACTTCCTCCACTTCATCCACTTCCTCCACTTCCTCCACTTCCTCCACTTCCTCTACTTCCTCCACTTCCTCCACTTCCTCCACTTCCTCCACTTCGTCAACGTCAACCACTTCCTCCACTTTCTCCACTTCCTCCACTTTCTCCACTTCCTACACTTTCTCCACTTCCTACACTTTCTCCACTTGCTCCACTTCGTCCACATCGTCAACTTCGTCAACTTCGTCAACGTCCTCAACTTCGTCAACGTCGTCAACTTCGTCAACTTCGTCCACTTCCTCCACTTCCTCCACTTCCTCCACTTCCTCCACTTCGTCAACTTCCACCACTTCGTCAACGTCGTCCACTTCGCCTACTTCGGCCACTTCGGCCACTTCGTCAACTTCCTCCAATTCGTCAACTTCGACCACTTCGACAACTTCGTCAACTTCGTCAACTTCATCAACGTCGTCCACTTCCTCCACTTCCTCCAATTCCTCCACTTCGTCTACTTCGTCCACTTCGTCCACTTCCTCCACTTCGTCAATGTCGTCCACTTCCTCCACTTCATCCAGTTCGTCAACTTCGTCCACTTCGTCCACTTCTGCAACTTCGTCAACTTCGTCCACTTCGTCTACTTCCTCCACTTCGTCAACTTCGTCGATTTCGTCCATTTCCTCCATTTCGTCCACTTCGTCCCATTCGTCCACTTCTACCACTTCGTCCACTTCCTCCACTCCCTCCACTTCATCCACTTCCTCCACTTCCTCCACTTCCTCCACTTCCTCCACTTCCTCCACTTCGTCCACATTGTCAACTTCGTCAACTTCGTCAACGTCCTCAACTTCGTCAACGTCGTCAACTTCCACGACTTCGTCAACGTCGTCCACTTCGCCCACTTCGCCCACTTCGTCCACTTCCTCCACTTCCTCTAGTTCGTCAACTTCGTCCACTTCGGCAACTTCGTCAACTTCGTCAACTTCGTCAATGTCGTCCACTTCCTCCTCTTCCTCCACTTCCTCCACTTCCTCCACTGCCTCCACTTCCTCCACTTCCTCCACTTCGTCAACGTCGTCCACTTCCTCCACTTCCTCCACTTCCTCCACTTCCTCAATTTCCTTCACTTCCTCCACTTCCTCCACTTCCTCCACTTCCTCCACTTCCTCCACTTCCTCCACTTTGTCTACTTCGTCAACTTCGTCCACTTCCTCCACTTCCTCCACTTCCTCCACTTTCTCCACTTCCTCCACTTCCTCCACTTCCTCCACTTCGTCCACTTCGTCAACTTCGTCCACTTCTTCCACTTCGTCCACTTCGTCCACTTCGTCTACTTCCTCCACTTCGTCTACTTCCTCCACTTCCTCCACTTCCTCCACTTCCTCCACTTCCTTCCCTTCCTCCACTTGCTCCACTTCCTCCACTTCCTCCACTTCCTCCACTTCGTCTACTCCCTCCACTTCCTCCACTTCCTCCACTTCCTCCACTTCGTCAACTTCCACCACTTCGACAACGTCGTCCACTTCGCCCACTTCGGCCACTTCGTCAACTTCCTCCAATTCGTCAACTTCGACCACTTCCTCCACTTCGTCAACTTCCACCACTTCGTCAACGTCGTCCACTTCGCCCACTTCGGCCACTTCGTCAACTTCCTCCAATTCGTCAACTTCGACCACTTCGACAACTTCGTCAACTTTGTCAACTTCATCAACGTCGTCCACTTCCTCCACTTCCTCCACTTCCTCCATTTCGTCTACTTCGTCCACTTCCTCCACTTCCTCCACTTCATCCAGTTCGTCAACTTCGTCCACTTCGTCCACTTCTGCAACTTCGTCAACTTCGTCCACTTCGTCCACTTCCTCCACTTCGTCAACTTCGTCCATTTCGTCCACTTCGTCCACTTCGTCAACTTCGTCCATTTCGTCCACTTCGTCCACTTCTGCAACTTCGTCAACTTCGTCCACTTCCTCCACTTCCTCCACTTCATCCACTTCGTCCACTTCCTCCACTTCGTCCACTTCGTCCACTTCCTCCACTTCCTCTAGTTCGTCAACTTCGTCCACTTCGGCAACTTCGTCAACTTCGTCAACTTCGTCAATGTCGTCCACTTCCTCCTCTTCCTCCACTTCCTCCACTTCCTCCACTGCCTCCACTTCCTCCACTTCCTCCACTTCGTCAACGTCGTCCACTTCCTCCACTTCCTCCACTTCCTCCACTTCCTCAATTTCCTTCACTTCCTCCACTTCCTCCACTTCCTCCACTTCCTCCACTTCCTCCACTTCCTCCACTTCCTCCACTTTGTCTACTTCGTCAACTTCGTCCACTTCCTCCACTTCCTCCACTTTCTCCACTTCCTCCACTTCCTCCACTTCCTCCACTTCGTCCACTTCGTCAACTTCGTCCACTGCTTCCACTTCGTCCACTTCGTCCACTTCGTCTACTTCCTCCACTTCGTCTACTTCCTCCACTTCCTCCACTTCCTCCACTTCCTCCACTTCCTTCACTTCCTCCACTTGCTCCACTTCCTCCACTTCCTCCACTTCCTCCACTTCGTCTACTTCCTCCACTTCCTCCACTTCCTCCACTTCCTCCACTTCGTCAACTTCCACCACTTCGACAACGTCGTCCACTTCGCCCACTTCGGCCACTTCGTCAACTTCCTCCAATTCGTCAACTTCGACCACTTCCTCCACTTCGTCAACTTCCACCACTTCGTCAACGTCGTCCACTTCGCCCACTTCGGCCACTTCGTCAACTTCCTCCAATTCGTCAACTTCGACCACTTCGACAACTTCGTCAACTTTTTCAACTTCATCAACGTCGTCCACTTCCTCCACTTCCTCCACTTCGTCTACTTCGTCCACTTCCTCCACTTCCTCCACTTCATCCAGTTCGTCAACTTCGTCCACTTCGTCCACTTCTGCAACTTCGTCAACTTCGTCCACTTCGTCCACTTCCTCCACTTCGTCAACTTCGTCCACTTCGTCCCATTCGTCCACTTCCTCCACTTCGTCCCATTCGTCCACTTCCTCCACTTCGTCCACTTCCTCCACTCCTTCCACTTCATCCACTTCCTCCACTTCCTCCACTTCCTCCACTTCCTCCACTTCCTCCACTTCCTCCACTTCCTCCACTTCGTCCACTTCGTCCACATCGTCAACTTCGTCAACTTCGTCAACGTCCTCAACTTCGTCAACGTCGTCAACTTCGTCAACTTCGTCAACTTCGTCAACTTCGTCCACTTCCTCCACTTCGTCCACTTCCTCCACTTCCTCCACTTCGTCAACTTCCACGACTTCGTCAACGTCGTCCACTTCGCCCACTTCCTCCACTTCCTCCACTTCCTCCAGTTCGTCAACTTCGTCCACTTCGGCAACTTCGTCAACGTCGTCCACTTCCTCCTCTTCCTCCACTTCCTCCACTTCCTCCACTGCCTCCACTTCCTCCACTTCCTCCACTTCCTCCACTTTCTCCACTTCCTCCACTTCGTCAACGTCGTCCACTTCCTCCACTTCCTCCACTTCCTCCACTTCCTCAATTTCCTTCACTTCCTCCACTTCCTCCACTTCCTCCACTTCCTCCACTTCCTCCACTTCCTCCACTTTGTCTACTTCGTCCACTTCCTCCACTTCCTCCACTTCCTCCAGTTCCTCCAGTTCCTCCACTTCCTCCACTTCCTCCACTTTCTCCACTTCCTCCACTTCCTCCACTTCCTCCACTTCCTCCACTTCGTCAACTTCGTCCACTTCGTCAACTTCGTCCACTTCTTCCACTTCCTCCACTTCGTCCACTTCGTCTACTTCCTCCACTTCGTCTACTTCCTCCACTTCCTCCACTTCCTCCACTTCCTCCACTTCCTTCACTTCCTCCACTTCCTCCACTTCCTCCACTTCCTCCACTTCCTCCACTTCCTCCCCTTCGTCTACTTCCTCCACTTCCTCCACTTCCTCCACTTCGTCTACTTCGTCCACTTCCTCCACTTCCTCAACTTCCTCCACTTCGTCAACTTCCACAACTTCGTCAACGTCGTCCACTTCGTCCACTTCATCCAGTTCGTCAACTTCGTCCCCTTCCTCCACTTCCTCCAGTTCCTCCACTTCCTCCACTTCCTCCACTTTCTCCACTTCCTCCACTTCCTCCACTTCCTCCACTTCCTCCACTTCGTCAACTTCGTCCACTTCGTCAACTTCGTCCACTTCTTCCACTTCCTCCACTTCGTCCACTTCGTCTACTTCCTCCACTTCGTCTACTTCCTCCACTTCCTCCACTTCCTCCACTTCCTCCACTTCCTTCACTTCCTCCACTTCCTCCACTTCCTCCACTTCCTCCACTTCCTCCCCTTCGTCTACTTCCTCCACTTCCTCCACTTCCTCCACTTCGTCCACTTCCAGCACTTCGTCAACGTCGTCCACTTCCTCCACTTTATCCAGTTCGTCAACTTCGTCAACTTCGACAACTTCGTCAACGTCGTCCACTTCCTCCACTTCCTCCACTTGCTCTAGTTCCTCCACTTCCTCCACTTCCTCTACTTCGTCCACTTCCTCCACTTCCTCCACTTTGTCCACTTCCTCCACTTCCTCCACTTCCTCTACTTCCTCCACTTCGTCAACGTCGTCCACTTCCTCCACTTCCTCCACTTTCTCCACTTCCTCCACTTCCTCCACTTCCTCCACTTCGTCTATTTCGTCCACTTCTTCCACTTCGTCCACTTCGTCTACTTCCTCAACTTCGTCTACTTCCTCCACTTCCTCCACTTCCTCCACTTCCTCCACTTCCTCCACTTCCTCCACTTCGTCTACTTCCTCCACTTGCTCCACTACCTCAACTTCCTCCTCTTCGTCCACTTCCACAACTTCGTCAACGTCGTCCACTTCCTCCACTTCCTCGACTTCCTCTAGTTCCTCCAGTTCCTCCACTTCCTCCACTTCCTCCACTTCGTCCACTTCGTCAACTTCGTGCACTTCCTCCACTTTGTCCACTTCCTCCAGTTCCTCCACTTCCTCCACTTCCTCCACTTTGTCAACTTCGTCCACTTCGTGAACTTCGTCCACTTCGTCCACTTCCTCCACTTCCTCCACTTCGTCAACGTCGTCCACTTCCTCCACTTCCTACACTTCCTCCACTTCGTCAACTTCGTCCACTTCTTCCACTTCGTCCACTTCCTCCACTTCCTCCACTTCCTCCAGTTCGTCTACTTCGTCCACTTCCTCCACTTCCTCCACTTCATCAACTTCTACCACTTCGTCAACGTCGTCTACTTCGTCCACTTCGTCCACTTCCTCTAGTTCCTCCAGTTCCTCCAATTCCTCTAGTTCCTCCACTTCCTCCACTTCGTCAACTT